>NC_041384.1:461769026-461838707 GCF_002162155.2 Triticum dicoccoides | reverse complement strand
TAAACCAGCTATTGCTCCTGGTCGTCCGTCGTTAGTCTTTTTGCAAAAACGTCCCTCTGTTTCTAAGAAATTAACCCACCGTCCTACTTAAAGTGATGGAAAACGTTTCGTTTTTTTGCAAAAAAAAAACCTGCCACCACCGGCCAGCTCCACCACCTATCCATTCTTGGAACGGGTCGAGGCGCCGCAGCTGGCGTCGGCGAATCCATTCCCGGCGGCGGCGGCTTCCGGCGAGGAGGCGAGCGAGCTCTGGAAGCTCCGTAGGGGGCTTGCCGCCGATGAGGCGAGGCCGAGGCGGCAGCGCGCGGGCGCAAGGAGGCGGGGTCGAGGAGGCGCAGGAGGACGCAGGCCGGTGGCGCTACGGCGGGGGCTTGGCGAGGGCTACAGCGGTCGAGAGGGATTGACGGTGGCCGGCGTGCTCGCTTGGAAGGATGGAGGCCGCCTCGCACGGGTTCGGGCGCGGCAGCACGACGTCGGGCCGTTGCCGATGGCGCCGGGGCTTGGGCCGGTGGTTTGAAGGGCAATGCGGAGGAGGTGTTGTCCTGGAGACAGCAACGACGGCTGCAGCTTGACGATGCAGGCGTCAACAGCTTGCTTCAGGGGCTGCGGGCCGTGAGCAGTGCCGTGCTCGCGCACGAGACCCATGCCTGATTTGGATCGGATTGCAGGTCGTGTCCTTGTTGAACACAGTTCAATGGAGTGCCCAACCCGGATTGTTGTTTTCTGCTATAAGAAGGAAGAATAGTCGGCCAGAATCTCCATGGTTCAATTTTTGATTTGGACGAAACGTCCAATGTATTCGCCGAGTTCGCCGGAGGAAGAAACGTCGAGTTCGCTGGAGCTACAAGAACAGATGTCAAGCACTCCAATGTCGCCAGCAGCGGCTACACCAGAGGTATGTTTGACCCATGTTTGATTTATTTTCCTGTCCCCTGTCGCGCTGGCGAGCCTGTGCGCGTCCCTGCTACTGGCGCTGCTCGCTGGCGAGCCCGTGCGCGGCGACTGCTGCTGCTCTCGCACTCGTGCGTGTCCCTGCTGCTGCCGCTGCTCGCTCGTGCCTTTTCCTTCCGTTAGTTTACTGTCTAGCTAGCCGAAATCACTCTGAAGCTGTGAACCAAACGCGTGTGTTCTGAATCTTCTGAATTGAATGCTTGAAAGATTGGTTTGTCCTTATCAAAAGATTTGCTTGCTTGTCACTGTTTGAATTGGTTATTCCTCAGTTATAGTGTTTGATGGATTTGATAACCTGTGATAGCCTTACTCATATAGTACTAATGAAATCCAATTGCATACTGAAATCTGCTTGGTTATTCTTCTGTTATAGTGGTACTAATGAAATCCAATTGCTTACTCATCTATTAGCTTTGCAGTGGCATACACATGAATAGATATCTCAACATATATTTGAAGTGTAACCAGCCTTTCGCAGTTGGATGTATTCTGAACATGTGAGTTTATCTCCTGAACCCATGGTTACTTACTGAGCATAAAGTAGCAGAACTGAAAGTATATATATTGTACCGTACTTTCAGTAATATAGATGCCAATATCATTACCTTTTTCAGTTAGGGGGTTGTAGGGATTCACTTTGGTATAAATCTGATTGATAGTTACTGCTCTGGTCTGTAATTTAGCCAGAGTCAGGTTCAGAGTTGTTGACTGGATTTTTTGGGCACAACCATCAAGCAACCTGAGTAAAGCTTACCTAAGCCAATGATTTTGTTCTTTTAGCTAGAGCCCGGTTCAGAGTTGTTCACTCTGGATTTTTTGGGCACAACCATCAAGCAAGCTAGCACGTATTGTTTAACTGAAGCAAAGGGCAGCTAAGCTATGAATGCTTCAATTCTTTGTTCTGAACAAATGCAGCTACTATTTGTATTTGATCTGAGCAAAGGTGCAACCAATTGAAGTTATTTTGAAGAACCTACACCTGAGTATATATCTTCTGATTTTATAGCCTGCAGAGTCTGTAAAGTTTGTACATTTTGTGAATCACTTTGTTCCGGTTTCCCTTGGTGTATAGTCTATACTGTATCAGGTTATTTACTATGTGCAGATTTGTTTGTGCCATTGCCAATCATGTACTTCTTTCTGTGCTTGGAAGCATAGTCTCATCGTATCCCCTAGATCTGTATAAGTATATTTAGCTCACATACACTTGGCATTTGTTCTTCAAAAGGCGATGTCCTCGATGCTGGACTCTTGGTAACAGTTTATTACATGTTTTTTTGGTGAGTCTTTTCTTGAGATTTAGGATTATGGAGTTAACAGGTGTTACTTTTGACCTGCTAATATAGCTGCGTTAAACTTTTTGCTCTTCGAAAGCAACTATGTAAGTCTGACGCTAACATAATGTTTACTGCTAAAATACTTCAGTATAACTTAGAGTCAGGAACATAAGTAGAATTTCATAGAAATCTGTCTAGCTCATGTAGATGAAAGACTTCCTACAAGTGAGCTCTTGAATAACTCTTACTTCCAGGAAGATGAGGTCTATTCCAGCGCCTCCAATTTCAGTCTCTCTGGTCTCAAGTGTGACTGAAGATGGGTGGCAATCTGCAAGTTTCATGCTTTGGAAGGGTGAATTCTTACTGAAAAACCATATGCATCTTACCGACCATATTAATTTATTGCTAAGGTTTCCTCATACCAGTGGTAAATATAGCACTGAAGAAACTTTTAAATCAAACTTTACTTCAGTCTATAATGACACTACAAATTATTTCAGGCTGTTTAAAGAATGTTGAGTTGTCAAGCGAGGTGCTGCAGTGGCTGGCGTTGCCGGGCATGGGACGACGTCTCTAGGCTCCTGCCTGAGGCAAGCCTCTCCGGCCTCCTCGGATGCCCTCTAGGAACTGGCACTGCGTATGATGGCCTCCTCACCTAGCACCTAGGTTGACCTAGCCACCGCCATCGAAGCGAAGAGTTGACAACATATGTATGATTGTTGCACGTGTCAGTCCTGCCATTGGCATGTTCAAAACTATGAATTGAGTGACTACAAATATGCTTTGATCAATGAAATGAGAGGATGTTCTGTTACATCTTGTTGTGCAGATATAGGGCTTGAATTATTTTCGGTCGTATCATCTTGGCCCTATAATAAAAAAGCGAGTGTGGGAGGGCGCGACCAGTTGCTACCAGTTGCTATCAGTCAATGAGAACCATAGAAAAATGGAGGCACCGACTCTAGGAGTATATATCCGCTCCCAAAAAAAGGGTGTGCTATATATTGAATGGTTCAACATAGGTCAGTGAGTTTGAGGCAGCAAAAAGCTTTAGAGCTAAAATCAATAGGAAATGGTATTTGTTTCTTAAGACGTTTTTTATAAATGTAAATAAAATAAAATGAATTAGTTAGTTAGTAATAAGAGAGAAAAGGAGACAATGACTTGATTGTCTATTTATCCTTGCTCCATATTCGAATTTTCTGCCAGCGGCTGTCGTCAACCTGCCCTTGCATGCCATCTACTTCCAATTCACTTTTGCGAGAGGTGCATGTCCGGCCCTCGACAATGATGCATCCTCTCACTCAACATCGTGTCTCCGCAGGACGGAGCTGACAGATCGGTGAACCGCATAATGGTCAACAAAGAGGCAAAAAGTAGATGATTTTGACGCTTTCAATGGTGCATGCGGAGGTATTTTCCACCTTTTGTCGAAAGCAACACAGGGGTCTCCTACTAGATGAGACAGGGGCGAAGCCCACCATCATTATAAATTTTCATAATTACAAGTTGGTGGAGGGAGGGGTTCACAAAAGCCGCGTGCTAGAGTGTGATGACGAATCCCCGGTTCGGCCGTTGGCACCCATCAACAATGCACATCGGATCAGACTTTGAGTGACCCTCCACGACCCAGTTCCTTGATCCCGCTCACGGTAGTGTAGCACTGCGACAACCGCCAATGATGAAGGAAATATGCCCTAGAGGCAATAATAAAGTTATTATTTATTTCCTTATAATCATGATAAATGTTTATTATTCATGCTAGAATTGTATTTACCGGAAACATAATACATGTGTGTGAATACATAGACAAACAAAGTGTCACTAGTATGCCTCTACTTGACTAGCTCGTTAATCAAAGATGGTTATGTTTCCTAACCATGAACAATGAGTTGTTATTTGATTAATGAGGTCACATCATTAGCAGAATGATCTGATTGACATGACCCATTCCATTAGCTTAGCACCCGATCGTTTAGTATGTTGCTATTGCTTTCTTCATAACTTATACATGTTCCTATGACTATGAGATTATGCAACTCCCGTTTACCGGAGGAACACTTTGGGTACTACCAAACGTCACAACGTAAATGGGTGACTATAAAGGAGTACTACAGGTGTCTCCAATGGTCGATGTTGGGTTGGCGTATTTCGAGATTAGGATTTGTCACTCCGATTGTCGGAGAGGTATCTCTGGGCCCTCTCGGTAATACACATCACATAAGCCTTGCAAGCATTACAACTAATATGTTAGTTGTGAGATGATGTATTACGGAACGAGTAAAGAGACTTGCCGGTAATGAGATTGAACTAGGTATTGGATACCGACGATCGAATCTCGGGCAAGTAACATACCGATGACAAAGGGAACAACGTATGTTGTTATGCGGTCTGACCGATAAAGATCTTCGTAGAATATGTAGGAGCCAATATGGGCATCCAGGTCCCGCTATTGGTTATTGACCAGAGACATGTCTCGGTCATGTCTACATTGTTCTCGAACCCGTAGGGTCCGCACGCTTAAGGTTACGATGACAGTTATATTATGAGTTTATGCATTTTGATGTACCGAAGGTTGTTCGGAGTCCCGGATGTGATCACGGACATGACGAGGAGTCTCGAAATGGTCGAGACATAAAGATTGATATATTGGAAGCCTATATTTGGATATCGGAAGTGTTCCGGGTGAAATCGGGATTTTACCGGAATACCGGGAGGGTTACCGGAACCCCCCGGGAGCTATTTGGGCCATAGTGGGCCTTAGTGGAAAAGAGAAGGGGCTGCCCTAGATGGGCTGCGCCCCCCCTTCCCCTAGTCCTATTAGGACTAGGAGAGGTGGCCGGCCCCCTCCTCCTCTTTTCCCCTCCGAGGAATCCTAGTTGGACTAGGATTGGAGGGGGAATCCTACTCCCAGAGGGAGTAGGACTCTCCTGCGCCTCCCCCCCTTGGCCGGCCAGCCTCCCCTCCTCTCCTCCTTTATATACGGAGGCAGGGGCACCTCTAAACACACAAGTTGACACAAGTTGATCCACGTGATCTATTCCTTAGCCGTGTGCGGTGCCCCCTGCCACCATATTCCTCGATAATACTGTAGCGGAGTTTAGGCGAAGCCCTGCTGCTGTAGTTCATCAAGATCGTCACCACGCCGTCGTGCTGACGAAACTCTTCCCCGACACTTTGCTGGATCGGAGTCCGGGGATCGTCATCGAGCTGAAGTGTGCTCGAACTCGGAGGTGCCGTAGTTTTGGTACTTGATCGGTTGGATCGTGAAGACGTACAACTACTTCCTCTACGTCGTGTCATCGCTTCCGCAGTTGGTCTGCGTTGGGTACGTAGACAATACTCTCCCCTCGTTGCTATGCATCACATGATCCTGTGTGTGCGTAGGAATTTTTTTGAAATTACTACGAAACCCAACAGTGGCATCCGAGCCTAGGTTATTTATGTTGATGTTATATGCACGAGTAGAACACAAGTGAGTTGTGGACGATACAAGTCATACTGCCTACCAGCATGTCATACTTTGGTTCGGCGGTATTGTTGGACGAGACGACCCGGACCAACCTTACGCGTACGCTTACGCGAGACCGGTTCCCTCGACGTGCTTTGCACAGAGATGGCTTGCGGGCGACTGTATCTCCAACTTTAGTTGAACCAAGTATGGCTACGCCCGGTCCTTGCGAAGGTTAAAACGGAGTCTATTTGACAAACTATCGTTGTGGTTTTGATGCGTAGGTGAGATTGGTTCTTACTTAAGCCCGTAGCAGCCACGTAAAACATGCAACAACAAAGTAGAGGACGTCTAACTTGTTTTTGCAGGGCATGTTGTGATGTGATATGGTCAAAGCATGATGCTGAATTTTATTGTATGAGATGATCATGTTTTGTAACCGAGTTATCGGCAACTGGCAGGAGCCATATGGTTGTCGCTTTATTGTATGCAATGCAATCGCGATGTAATGCTTTACTTTATTACTAAACGGTAGTGATAGTCGTGGAAGCATAAGATTGGCGAGACGACAACGATGCTACGATGGAGATCAAGGTGTCGCGCCGGTGTGGATGGTGATCATGACGGTGCTTCGGAGATGGAGTTCACAAGCACATGATGATGATGACCATATCATATCACTTATATTGATTGCATGTGATGTTTATCTTTTTATGCATCTTATCTTGCTTTGATTGACGGTAGCATTATAAGATGATCTCTCACTAAATTATCAAGAAGTGTTCTCCCTGAGTATGCACCGTTGCCAAAGTTCGTCGTGCCCAGACACCACGTGATGATCGGGTGTGATAAGCTCTACGTCCATCTACAACGGGTGCAAGCCAGTTTTGCACACGCAGAATACTCAGGTTAAACTTGACGAGCCTAGCATATGAAGATATGGCCTCGGAACACGGAGACCGAAAGGTCGAGCATGAATCATATAGTAGATATGATCAACATAACGATGTTCACCATTGAAAACTACTCCATCTCACGTGATGATCGGTCATGGTTTAGTTGATTTGGATCACGTAATCACTTAGAGGATTAGAGGGATGTCTATCTAAGTGGGAGTTCTTAAATAATATGATTAATTGAATTTAAATTTATCATGAACTTAGTACCTGATAGTATCTTGCTTGTTTATGTTGATTGTAGATAGATGGCTCGTGCTGTTGTTCCGTTGAATTTTAATGCGTTCCTTGAGAAAGCAAAGTTGAAAGATGATGGTAGCAATTACACGGACTGGGTTCGTAACTTGAGGATTATCCTCATTGCTGCACAGAAAAATTACATCCTGGAAGCACCGCTGGGTGCCAGGCCTGCTGCTGGAGCAACACCAGATGTTATGAACGTCTGGCAGAGCAAAGCTGATGACTACTCGATAGTTCAGTGTGCCATGCTTTACGGCTTAGAATCGGGACTTCAACGACGTTTTGAACGTCATGGAGCATATGAGATGTTCCAGGAGTTGAAGTTAATATTTCAAGCAAATGCCCGAATTGAGAGATATGAAGTCTCCAATAAGTTCTATAGCTGCAAGATGGAGGAGAACAGTTCTGTCAGTGAGCATATACTCAAAATGTCTGGGTATAATAATCACTTGATTCAATTGGGAGTTAATCTTCCGGATGATTGCGTTATTGACAGAATTCTCCAATCACTGCCACCAAGCTACAAGAGCTTCGTGATGAACTATAATATGCAAGGGATGAACAAGACTATTCCCGAGCTCTTCGCAATGCTGAAAGCTGCGGAGGTAGAAATCAAGAAGGAGCATCAAGTGTTGATGGTTAACAAGACCACTAGTTTCAAGAAAAAGGGCAAAGGGAAGAAAAAGGGGAACTTCAAGAAGAACGGCAAGAAAGTTGCTGCTCAAGAGAAGAAACCCAAGTCTGGACCTAAGCCTGAAACTGAGTGCTTCTACTGCAAGCAGACTAGTCACTGGAAGCGGAACTGCCCCAAGTATTTGGCGGATAAGAAGGATGGCAAGGTGAACAAAGGTATATGTGATATACATGTTATTGATGTGTACCTTACTAGAGCTCGCAGTAGCACCTGGGTATTTGATACTGGTTCTGTTGCTAATATTTGCAACTCGAAACAGGGACTACGGAATAAGCGGGCACTGGCAAAGGACGAGGTGACGATGCGCGTGGGAAACGGTTCCAAAGTCGATGTGATCGCAGTCGGCACGCTACCTCTACATCTACCTTCGGGATTCATATTAGACCTAAGTAATTGTTATTTGGTGCCAGCGTTGAGCATGAACATTATATCTAGAACTTGTTTAATGCGAGACGGTTATTCATTTAAATCAGAGAATAATGGTTGTTCTATTTATATGAGTAATATCTTTTATGGTCATGCACCCTTGAAGAGTGGTCTATTCTTATTGAATCTCGATAGTAGTAATACACATATTCATAATGTTGAAGCCAAAAGATGCAGAGTTGATAACGAAAGTGCAACTTATTTATGGCACTGTCGTTTAGGTCATATCGGTATAAAGCGCATGAAGAAACTCCATGCTGATGGACTTTTGGAACCACTTGATTATGAATCACTTGGTACTTGCGAACCGTGCCTCATGGGCAAGATGACTAAAACACCGCTCTCCGGTACTATGGAGAGAGCAACAGATTTGTTGGAAATCATACATACCGATGTATGTGGCCCGATGAATATTGAGGCTCGTGGCGGATATCGTTATTTTCTCACCTTCACAGATGATTTAAGCAGATATGGGTATATCTACTTAATGAAACATAAGTCTGAAACATTTGAAAAGTTCAAAGAATTTCAGAGTGAAGTTGAAAATCATCGTAACAAGAAAATAAAGTTTCTACGATCTGATCGTGGAGGAGAATATTTGAGTTACGAGTTTGGTGTACATTTGAAAAACTGTGGAATAGTTTCGCAACTCACGCCACCCAGAACACCACAGCGTAATGGTGTGTCCGAACGTCGTAATCGTACTTTACTAGATATGGTGCGATCTATGATGTCTCTTACTGATTTACCGCTATCATTTTGGGGATATGCTTTAGAGACGGCCGCATTCACGTTAAATAGGGCACCATCAAAATCCGTTGAGACGACGCCTTATGAACTGTGGTTTGGCAAGAAACCAAAGTTGCCGTTTCTTAAAGTTTGGGGCTGCGATGCTTATGTGAAAAAGCTTCAACCTGATAAGCTCGAACCCAAATCGGAGAAATGTGTCTTCATAGGATACCCAAAGGAAACTGTTGGGTACACCTTCTATCACAGATCCGAAGGCAAGACATTCGTTGCTAAGAATGGATCATTTCTAGAGAAGGAGTTTCTCTCGAAAGAAGTGAGTGGGAGGAAAGTAGAACTTGACGAGGTAACTGTACCTGCTCCCTTACTGGAAAGTAGTTCATCACAGAAAACTGTTTCAGTGACACCTACACCAGTTAGTGAGGAAGCCAATGATAATGATCATGAAACTTCAGATCAAGATACTACTGAACCTCGTAGATCAACCAGAGTAAGATCCGCACCAGAGTGGTACGGTAATCCTGTTCTGGAGGTCATGCTACTAGATCATGATGAACCTACGAACTATGAAGAAGCGATGGTGAGCCCAGATTCCGCAAAGTGGCTTGAAGCCATGAAATCTGAGATGGGATCCATGTATGAGAACAAAGTGTGGACTTTGGTTGACTTGCCCGATGATCGGCAAGCAATTGAGAATAAATGGATCTTCAAGAAGAAGACTGACGCTGATGGTAATGTTACTGTCTACAAAGCTCGACTTGTCGCAAAAGGTTTTCGGCAAGTTCAAGGGATTGACTACGATGAGACCTTCTCACCCGTAACGATGCTTAAGTCTGTCCGAATCATGTTAGCAATTGCCGCATTTTATGATTATGAAATTTGGCAGATGGATGTCAAAACTGCATTCCTGAATGGATTTCTGGAAGAAGAGTTGTATATGATGCAACCAGAAGGTTTTGTCGATCCTAAGGAAGCTAACAAAGTGTGCAAGCTCCAACGATCCATTTATGGACTGGTGCAAGCCTCTTGGAGTTGGAATAAACGTTTTGATAGTGTGATCAAAGCATTTGGTTTTATACAGACTTTCGGAGAAGCCTATATTTACAAGAAAGTGAGTGGGAGCTCTGTAGCATTTCTGATATTATATGTGGATGACATATTACTGATTGGAAATGATATAGAATTTCTGGATAGCATAAAGGGATACTTGAATAAAAGTTTTTCAATGAAAGACCTCGGTGAAGCTGCTTACATATTAGGCATTAAGATCTATAGGGATAGATCAAGACGCTTAATTGGACTTTCACAAAGCACATACCTTGACAAGATTTTGAAGAAATTCAAAATGGATCAAGCAAAGAAAGGATTCTTGCCTGTATTACAAGGTGTGAAATTGAGTAAGACTCAATGCCCGACCACTGCAGAAGATAGAGAGAATATGAAAGATGTTCCCTATGCATCAGCCATAGGCTCTATCATGTATGCAATGCTGTGTACCAGACCTGATGTGTGCCTTGCTATAAGTTTAGCAGGGAGGTACCAAAGTAATCCAGGAGTGGATCACTGGACAGCGGTCAAGAACATCCTGAAATACCTGAAAAGGACTAAGGATATGTTTCTCGTATATGGAGGTGACAAAGAGCTCACCGTAAAAGGTTACGTTGATGCAAGCTTTGACACTGATCCGGACGATTCTAAATCGCAAACCGGACACGTGTTTACATTAAACGGTGGAGCTGTCAGTTGGTGCAGTTCTAAACAAAGCATTGTAGCGGGATCTACATGTGAAGCGGAATACATAGCTGCTTCGGAAGCAGCAAATGAAGGAGTCTGGATGAAGGAGTTCATATCCGATCTAGGTGTCATACCTAGTGCATCGGGTCCAATGAAAATCTTTTGTGACAATACTGGTGCAATTGCCTTGGCAAAGGAATCCAGATTTCACAAAAGGACCAAACACATCAAGAGACGCTTCAACTCCATCCGGGATCTAGTCCAGGTGGGAGACATAGAGATTTGCAAGATACATACGGATCTGAATGCTGCAGACCCATTGACTAAGCCTCTTCCACGAGCAAAACATGATCAGCACCAAGGCTCCATGGGTGTTAGAATCATTACAGTGTAATCTAGATTATTGACTCTAGTGCAAGTGGGAGACTGAAGGAAATATGCCCTAGAGGCAATAATAAAGTTATTATTTATTTCCTTATAATCATGATAAATGTTTATTATTCATGCTAGAATTGTATTTACCGGAAACATAATACATGTGTGTGAATACATAGACAAACAAAGTGTCACTAGTATGCCTCTACTTGACTAGCTCGTTAATCAAAGATGGTTATGTTTCCTAACCATGAACAATGAGTTGTTATTTGATTAACGAGGTCACATCATTAGCAGAATGATCTGATTGACATGACCCATTCCATTAGCTTAGCACCCGATCGTTTAGTATGTTGCTATTGCTTTCTTCATAACTTATACATGTTCCTATGACTATGAGATTATGCAACTCCCGTTTACCGGAGGAACACTTTGGGTACTACCAAACGTCACAACGTAAATGGGTGACTATAAAGGAGTACTACAGGTGTCTCCAATGGTCGATGTTGGGTTGGCATATTTCGAGATTAGGATTTGTCACTCCGATTGTCGGAGAGGTATCTCTGGGCCCTCTCGGTAATACACATCACATAAGCCTTGCAAGCATTACAACTAATATGTTAGTTGTGAGATGATGTATTACGGAACGAGTAAAGAGACTTGCCGGTAATGAGATTGAACTAGGTATTGGATACCGACGATCGAATCTCGGGCAAGTAACATACCGATGACAAAGGGAACAACGTATGTTGTTATGCGGTTTGACCGATAAAGATCTTCGTAGAATATGTAGGAGCCAATATGGGCATCCAGGTCCCGCTATTGGTTATTGACCAGAGACGTGTCTCGGTCATGTCTACATTGTTCTCGAACCCGTAGGGTCCGCACGCTTAAGGTTACGATGACAGTTATATTATGAGTTTATGCATTTTGATGTACCGAAGGTTGTTCGGAGTCCCGGATGTGATCACGGACATGACGAGGAGTCTCGAAATGGTCGAGACGTAAAGATTGATATATTGGAAGCCTATATTTGGATATCGGAAGTGTTCCGGGTGAAATCGGGATTTTACCGGAATACCGGGAGGGTTACCGGAACCCCTCGGGAGCTATTTGGGCCATAGTGGGCCTTAGTGGAAAAGAGAAGGGGCTGCCCTAGATGGGCTGCGCGCCCCCCCTTCCCCTAGTCCTATTAGGACTAGGAGAGGTGGCCGGCCCCCTCCTCCTCTTTTCCCCTCCGAGGAATCCTAGTTGGACTAGGATTGGAGGGGGAATCCTACTCCCAGAGGGAGTAGGACTCTCCTGCGCCTCCCCCCCTTGGCCGGCCAGCCTCCCCTCCTCTCCTCCTTTATATACGGAGGCAGGGGCACCTCTAAACACACAAGTTGACACAAGTTGATCCACGTGATCTATTCCTTAGCCGTGTGCGGTGCCCCCTGCCACCATATTCCTCGATAATACTGTAGCGGAGTTTAGGCGAAGCCCTGCTGCTGTAGTTCATCAAGATCGTCACCACGCCGTCGTGCTGACGAAACTCTTCCCCGACACTTTGCTGGATCGGAGTCCGGGGATCGTCATCGAGCTGAAGTGTGCTCGAACTCGGAGGTGCCGTAGTTTTGGTACTTGATCGGTTGGATCGTGAAGACGTACGACTACTTCCTCTACGTCGTGTCATCGCTTCCGCAGTTGGTCTGCGTTGGGTACGTAGACAATACTCTCCCCTCGTTGCTATGCATCACATGATCCTGTGTGTGCGTAGGAAATTTTTTGAAATTACTACGAAACCCAACAAATGACACCCTACTCAGGGTGCTACTTTCCTCGAGGACCTCCCTGTTGTCACTCTAGCGGAATGCGTGGGACCAAATGTAGGGAATAGCTTGCGGAGAGCGGTCCTCATGTCCAGCTCGACAAGATTAGTTTTAGGCTTCTTTTGGTTCATAGGATAGGATTACCATAGGAATAGGAATCTTGTAGGAAATGAGATGACATGTATCTCAAATCCTATGTGTAGGAATAGGAAACAAGATGTCATTTGGTTGACACCAAAGGAATTTTTTCATTGAGTCTAGGCTCTTTTTTATTTTCCTATGAAATGTGGAGGATAGGAACCAATCCTATGTAGGAATAGGAATCCATTCCTATGAACCAAAGGGCTCTAAAGGAAAAAATCCTATAAGAATCCTATCCTCTGGAATTCCTATGAAATTCCTCTAAACCAAAGGAGGCCTTAAATGTTTTAAACATTCAATTGTGATTGCACATTAATGACATGTGTGTCATGCAATGGCTGGGATTGACGAAGTCCATACATGTTGTGATTAGAGGACACTGCGGTAATCGCCGGCGGTGAGGGACTAAGATAAGTGGTGACACATGTCGGTGAGGGACTAAGATAAGTGGTGACACGTGTCGGCGAGGGACTAAGATAAGTGGTGACACGGGTGGGACACCGTGTTGAAATAGAGGACGTTGAATTGTGGGGGTCTTGAGCCGTATTTATCGGGCCCGTTGCAATGCACGAGCATATTTACTAGTATAAACTAACCAGGTATAACAGATTGTTTAAAAAAAAGACCAGGTATAACAGATTGATGAACAAAATAAAATAAAATAAAAGCATTAACGTACGCGATAAGGGCAAATATGGGCTGTTTAGATAAAGACACAACTAAATTGGTTTTAGTAGAGAGCTTTTTGTGACAAGAAAGTTATTTGTCACTAGGCGATTGATAACTAGACCAGTAATCAGTATTGCAATTTTATATAAGGGAGAGGCATAAACTAACATAATTTCTCTCCTTGGATCATATGCACTTATGATTGAAACTCTATCAAACATCCATAACTACTAAAGATCATTAAGGTAAAACCCAACCATAGCACTAAAGTATCAAGTCCTGTTTATTCCCATACGCAAACAACCTACTTACTCGGGTTTAAACTCATGTCACTATAGCAAACCACCATAAGCAAATCATGAACATATTGCAAACCCTACAGCGGGGACCCCTCACGCTTGCGCGACAAAGAGAGCACCATAGGACAACACCAATAATAAAACATACAGCTCAAACCAATCACGATCATCAATTAACCCATAGGACAAAACAGATCTACTCAAACATCATAGGATAGTCATACATCATTGGGAAATAGTATATAGCGTTGAGCACCATGTTTAAGTAGAGATTACAGCGGGGAGAAGAGGTGTTACACTGTTGCATAGAAGGGGAGAGAGTTGGTGATTACGGCGTTGAAGTTGTTGGTGAAGATCGCCGGCACGATGATGGCCCCGGCGGCGTTCCGGCGCCTCCAGGAGAGAGGGGGAGAGAGCCCCCTCCTTCTTCTTCCTTGACCTTCCCCCTAGATGGGAGAAGGGTTTCCCCTCTGGTCCATGGCCTCCATGGCGGCGGAGGGGCGGGAGCCCCTCCAAGACTGGATCTCTTTCTGTGTTTCTATCTGTTTTTGCGTTCCCAGATTCTGGCCTTTAATCGTTTCTGAAATTCCCAGAGATCCATAACTCCGATTGGGTTGAAATTTTAACACGATTTTTATCCGGATATTAGCTTTATTGCGCCAGAAGAAGGGCACCAACCGCCTTACGGAGTGATCACAAGGGCCCAGGGCGCGCCCTACCTCCTGGGGCGTGCCCCCTGCCTTGTGGCCCCCTCGGGCATCGTCTCGCGTTGATTCCACTTCCCAAAATTCACATATATTCCAAAAAAATTCCACAAGTTTTTAGCGTGTTCGGACTCCGTTTGATATGGATTTTCTGCGAAACAAAAAACATGCAACAAATAGGAACTGACACTGGGCACTGGATCAATATGTTAGTCCAAGAAAATCATATAAATTGTTGCCAAAATTATGTAAAAGTTGTAGAATATTGGCATGGAACAATAAAAAATTATAGATACAACGGAGACGTATCAGCATCCCCAAGCTTAATTCCCGCTCGTCCTCGAGTAGTTAATGATAAAAAAGATAATTTTTGATGTGGAATGCTACCTAGCATAATCTTGATCATATAATCTAATCATGGCATGAATATTAAGACACGAGTGATTCAAAGCAATAGTCTATCATTTTACATAAATACAATGATGCTTCAAGCATACTAATAAAGCAATCATGTCTTTCTCAAAATAACATGGCCAAAGAAAGTTATCCCTACAAAATCATATAGTCTGGCTATGCTCCATCTTCATCACACAAAGTATTTCATCATGCGCAACCCTGATGATAAGCCAAGCAATTGTTTCATACTTTTAGTGTTCGATCTCAAGCCTTTTCAACTTTCACGCAATACATGAGCATGAGCCATGGATATAGCACTATAGGTGAAATAGAATATGATGATGGGGGTTGTGTGGAGAAGACAAAGAGGAAGAAAGTCTCACATCGACGCGACTAATCAACGGGCTATGGAGATACCCATCAATTGATGTCAATGCGAGGAGTAGGGATTGCCATGCAACAGATGCACTAGAGCTATAAGTTATGAAAGCTCAAACTGAAAACTAGGTGGGTGTGCATCCAACTTGCTTGCTCATGAAGACCTCAAGCATTTGAGGAAGCCCATCATCGGAATATACAAGCCAAGTTCTATAATGAAAATTCTCACTAGTATATGAAAGTTATAACTCAAGAGACTCTCTATATGAAAAATATGTTGGGAACGCAGTAATTTCAAAAAAAATCCTACGCACACGCAAGATCATGGTGATGCATATCAATGAGAGGGGAGAGTGTGTCGACGTACCCTCGTAGACCGAAAGCGGAAGCGTTAGCACAACGCGGTTGATGTAGTCGTACGTCTTCATGACCCGACCGATCAAGTACCGAACGTACGGCACCTCCGAGTTCTGCACACGTTCAACTCGATGACATCCCTAAAACTCCGATCCAGCCGAACTTTGAGGGAGATTTCCGTCAGCACAACGGCGTGGTGACAATGTTGATGTTCTACCATCGCAGGGCTTCGCCTAAGCACCGCTACGATATTATCGAGGTGGACTATGGTGGAGAGGGGCACCGCACACGGCTAAAAGATCCAAGAGATCAATTGTTGTGTCTCCAAGGGGTGCCCCCTCCCCGTATATAAAGGAGTGGAGGAGGGGGAGGGCCGGCCCTCTCTATGGCATGCCCTAGGGGAGTCCTACTCCCACCGAGAGTAGGATTCCCCCTTTCCTAGTAGAACTAGGAGCCCTTCCAAGTAGTAGGAGTAGGAGAGAAGGAAAGGGAAAGAGAAGAGAAGGAAGGAGGGGGCGCCGCCCCTCCCCCTAGTCCAATTCGGACTAAGCATTGGGGGGGGGGGGACGCAGCCTCTCCTCTCTCTTTCCCCTAAAGCCCAATAAGGCCCGTATACTCCCCGGCGAATTCCCGTAACTCTCCGGTACTCCGAAAAATACCCGAATCACTCGGAACCTTTCCGATGTCCGAATTGAAGGAAATATGCCCTAGAGGCAATAATAAAGTTATTATTTTATTTCCTTATATCATGATAAATGTTTATTATTCATGCTAGAATTGTATTATTCGGAAACATAATACTTGTGTGAATACATAGACAAACTAAACGTCAGTAGTATGCCTCTACTTGACTAGCTCGTTAATCGAAGATGGTTATGTTTCCTAACCATAGACATGTGTTGTCATTTGATTAACGGGATCACATCATTAGGAGAATGATGTGATTGACATGACCCATTCCATTAGCTTAGCACCCGATCGTTTAGTATGTTGCTATTGCTTTCTTCATGACTTATACATGTTCCTATGACTATGAGATTATGCAACTCCCGTTTGCCGGAGGAACACTTTGTGTGCTACCAAACGTCACAACGTAACTGGGTGATTATAAAGGAGCTCTACAGGTGTCCCCAAATGTACATGTTGGGTTGGCGTATTTCGAGATTAGGATTTGTCACTCCGATTGTCGGAGAGGTATCTCTGGGCCCTCTCGGTAATGCACATCACATAAGCCTTGCAAGCATTGCAACTAATGAGTTAGTTGCGAGATGATGTATTACGAAACGAGTAAAGAGACTTGACGGTAACGAGATTGAACTAGGTATTGAGATACCGACGACCGAATCTCGGGCAAGTAACATACCGATGACAAAGGGAACAAAGTATGTTGTTATGCGGTCTGACCGATAAAAGATCTTCGTAGAATATGTGGGAGCCAATATGAGCATCCAGGTTCCGCTATTGGTTATTGACCGGAGACATGTCTCGGTCATGTCTACATTGTTCTCGAACCCGTAGGGTCCGCACGCTTAACGTTACGATGACAGTTTCATTATGAGTTTATATATTTTGATGTACCGAAGTTTGTTCGGAGTCCCGGATGTGATCACGGACATGACGAGGAGTCTCGAAATAGTCGAGGCATAAAGATTGATATATTGGACGGCTATATTCGGACACCGGAAGTGTTCCGGGTGATTTAGGAGAAAACCGGGGTGCCGGAGGGTTACCGGAACCCCCCCCGGGAGAAGTAATGGGCCTTATGGGCCCTAGTGGAGAGAGAGAGGGGCGGCCAGGGTGGGCCGCGCGCCCCCTCCCCCTCTGGTCCGAATTGTACTAGGAGAGGGGGGCGCCGCCCCCTTTCCTTCTCCCTCTCCCCTTCCTTTCCCCCTCCTAGTAGGAGTAGGAAAGAGGGGAGTCCTACTCCTACTAGGAGGAGGACTCCTCCTCCTTGGCGCGCCCCAAGGGCCGGCCGGCCTCCCCCCTTGCTCCTTTATATACGAGGGCAAGGGGGCACCTCTAGACACACAAGTTGATCCTCGTGATCGTTTTCTTAGCCGTGTGCGGTGCCCCCTTCCACCATACTCCTCGATAATATCGTAGCAGTGCTTAGGCGAAGCCCTGCGACGACAGAACATCAAGATCGTCACCACGCCGTCATGCTGACGGAACTCTTCCCTGACACTTTGCTGGATCGGAGTCCGGGGATCGTCATAGAGCTGAACGTGTGCTAAAACTCGGAGGTGTCATAGTTTCGGTGCTTGATCGGTCGGGCCGTGAAGACGTATGACTATATCAACCACGTTGTCATAACGCTTCCGCCGTCGGTCTACGAGGGTACGTAGACAACACTCTCCTCTCTCGTTGCTATGCATCACCATGATCTTGCGTGTGCGTAGGAATTTTTTTGAAATTGCTACGTTCCCGAACAGTGGCATCCGAGCCTAGGTTTTATGTGTTGATGTTATATGCACGAGTAGAACACAAGTGAGTTGTGGGCGATATAAGTCATACTGCTTACCAGCATGTCATACTTTGGTTCGGCGGTATTGTTGGATGAAGCGGTCCGGACCGACATTACGCGT
Organism: Triticum dicoccoides; assembly: GCF_002162155.2. Lineage (NCBI taxonomy): Eukaryota > Viridiplantae > Streptophyta > Magnoliopsida > Poales > Poaceae > Triticum > Triticum dicoccoides. Next base: position 461,820,516 of record NC_041384.1, on the reverse strand, counting down.
ACGCTTACGCGAGACTGGTTCTACCGACGTGCTTTGCACACAGGTGGCTGGCGGGTGTCAGTTTCTCCAACTTTAGTTGAACCAAGTGTGGCTACGCCCGGTCCTTGCGAAGGTTAAAACAATACCAACTTGACAAACTATCGTTGTGGTTTTGATGCGTAGGTAAGATTGGTTCTTGCTTAAGCCCGTAGCAGCCACATAAAACTTGCAACAACAAAGTAGAGGACGTCTAACTTGTTTTTGTAGGGCATGTTGTGATGTGATATGGTCAAGACATGATGCTAAATTTTATTGTATGAGATGATCATGTTTTGTAACCGAGTTATCGACAACTGGCCGGAGCCATATGGTTGTCGCTTTATTGTATGCAATGCAATTGCACTGTAATGCTTTACTTTATCACTAAGCGGTAGCGATAGTCGTGGAAGAATAAGATTGGCGAGACGACAATGATGCTACGATGGTGATCAAGGTGTCGCGCCGGTGACGATGGTGATCATGACGGTGCTTCGAAGATGGAGATCACAAGCACAAGATGATGATGGCCATATCATATCACTTATATTGATTGCATGTGATGTTTATCTTTTATGCATCTTATCTTGCTTTGATTGACAGTAGCATTTTAAGATGATCTCTCACTAATTATCAAGAAGTGTTCTCCCTGAGTATGCACCATTCTGAAAGTTCTTCGTGCTGAGACACCACGTGATGATCGGGTGTGATAGGCTCTACGTTCAAGTACAACGGGTGCAAAACAGTTGCACACGCGGAATACTCAGGTTATACTTGACGAGCCAAGCATATACAGATATGGCCTCGGAACACGAAGACCGAAAGGTCGAGCATGGATCATATAGTAGATATGATCAACATAGTGATGTTCACCAATGAAACTACTCCATCTCACGTGATGATCGGACATGGTTTAGTTGATTTGGATCACGTGATCACTTAGAGGATTAGAGGGATGTCTATCTAAGTGGGAGTTCTTTAGTAATATGATTAATTGAACTTAAATTTATCATGAACTTAGTACCTGATAGTATCTTGCTTGTTTATGTTTGATTGTAGATAGATGGCCCGTGTTGTTGTTCCGTTGAATTTTAATGCGTTCCTTGAGAAAGCAAAGTTGAAAGATGATGGTAGCAATTACACAGACTGGGTCCGTAACTTGAGGACTATCCTCATTGCTGCACAGAAGAATTACGTCCTGGAAGCACCGCTGGGTGCCAGGCCTGCTGCTGGAGCAACACCAGATGTTATGAATGTCTGACAGAGCAAAGCTGATGACTACTCGATAGTTCAGTGTGCCATGCTTTACGGCTTAGAATCGGGACTTCAACGACGTTTTGAACGTCATGGAGCATATGAGATGTTCCAGGAGTTGAAGTTAATATTTCAAGCAAATGCCCGGATTGAGAGATATGAAGTCTCCAATAAGTTCTATAGCTGCAAGATGGAGGAGAACAGTTCTGTCAGTGAGCATATACTCAAAATGTCTGGGTATAATAATCACTTGATTCAATTGGGAGTTAATTTTCTAGATGATTGCGTCATTGACAGAATTCTCCAATCACTTCCACCTAGCTACAAGAGCTTTGTGATGAACTATAATATGCAAGGGATGAATAAGACAATTCCCGAGCTCTTCTCAATGCTGAAAGCTGCGGAGGTAGAAATCAAGAAGGAGCATCAAGTGTTGATGGTCAACAAGACCACTAGTTTCAAGAAAAAGGGTAAAGGGAAGAAGAAGGGGAACTTCAAAAAGAACAGCAAGCAAGTTGCTGCTCAGGAGAAGAAACCCAAATCTGGACCTAAGCCTGAAACTGAGTGCTTCTACTGCAAGCAGACTGGTCACTGGAAGCGGAACTGCCCTAAGTATTTGGCGGATAAGAAGGACGGCAAGGTGAACAAAGGTATATATGATATACATGTTATTGATGTGTACCTTACTAATGCTCGCAGTAGCACCTGGGTATTTGATACTGGTTCTGTTGCTAATATTTGCAACTCGAAACAGGGACTACGGATTAAGCGAAGATTGGCTAAGGACGAGGTGATGATGCGCATGGGAAATGGTTCCAAAGTCGATGTGATCGCGGTCGGCACGCTACCTCTACATCTACCTTCGGGATTAGTATTAGACCTAAATAATTGTTATTTGGTGCCAGCGTTGAGCATGAACATTATATCTGGATCTTGTTTGATGCAAGACGGTTATTCATTTAAATCAGAGAATAATGGTTGTTCTATTTATATGAGTAATATCTTTTATGGTCATGCACCCTTGAAGAGTGGTCTATTCTTATTAAATCTCGATAGTAGTGACACACATATTCATAATGTTGAAGCCAAAAGATGCAGAGTTGATAATGATAGTGCAACTTATATGTGGCACTGCCGTTTAGGTCATATTGGTTTAAAGCGCATGAAGAAACTCCATACTGATGGACTTTTGGAACCACTTGATTATGAATCACTTGGTACTTGCGAACCGTGTCTTATGGGCAAGATGACCAAAACACCGTTCTCCGGTACTATGGAGAGAGCAACAGATTTATTAGAAATCATACATACAGATGTATGTGGTCCGATGAATGTTGAGGCTCGTGGCAGATATCGTTATTTTCTCACTTTCACAGATGACTTAAGCAGATATGGGTATATCTACTTAATGAAACATAAGTCTGAAACATTTGAAAAGTTCAAAGAATTTCAGAATGAAGTTGAAAATCATCGTAACAAGAAAATAAAATTCCTACGATCTGATCGTGGAGGAGAATATTTGAGTTACGAGTTTGGTGTACATTTGAAACAATGCGGAATAGTTTCGCAACTCACGCCACCCGGAACACCACAGCGTAATGGTGTGTCCGAACATCGTAATCGTTCTTTACTAGATATGGTGCGATCTATGATGTCTCTTACTGATTTACCGCTATCGTTTTGGGGTTATGCTTTAGAGACGGCCGCATTCACGTTAAATAGGGCACCATCAAAATCCGTTGAGATGACGCCTTATGAACTGTGGTTTGGCAAGAAACCAAAGTTGTCGTTTCTGAAAGTTTGGGGCTGCGATGCTTATGTGAAAAAGCTTCAACCTGATAAGCTCGAACCCAAATCGGAGAAATGTGTCTTCATAGGATATCCAAAGGAAACTATTGGATACACCTTCTATCACAGATCCGAAGGCAAGACTTTTGTTGCTAAATTCGGAAACTTTCTAGAGAAGGAGTTTCTCTCGAAAGAAGTGAGTGGGAGGAAAGTAGAACTTGATGATGTAACTGTACCTGCTCCCTTATTGGAAAGTAGTACATCACAGAAACCGGTTTCTGTGACACCTACACCAATTAGTGAGGAAGCTAATGATGATGATCATGAAACTTCAGAACAAGATACTACTGAACCTCGTAGATCAACCAGAGTAAGATCCGCACCAGAGTGGTACGGTAATCCTGTTCTAGAAGTCATGCTACTAGATCATGATGAACCTACGAACTATGGAGAAGCGATGGTGAGCCCAGATTCCGCAAAATGGCTTGAAGCCATGAAATCTGAGATGGGATCCATGTATGAGAACAAAGTGTGGACTTTGGTTGACTTGCCCAAAGATCGGCAAGCAATTGAGAATAAATGGATCTTCAAGAAGAAGACTGACGCTGACGGTAATGTTACTGTCTACAAAGCTCGACTTGTCACAAAAGGTTTTCGACAAGTTCAAGGGATTGACTACGATGAGACCTTCTCACCCGTAGCGATGCTTAAGTCTGTCCGAATCATGTTAGCAATTGCCACATTTTATGATTATGAAATTTGGCAGATGGATGTAAAAACTGCATTCCTGAATGGATTTCTGGAAGAAGAGTTGTATAAGCCGGAAGGTTTTGTCGATCCAAAGGGAGCTAACAAAGTGTGCAAGCTCCAGCGATCCATTTATGGACTGGTGCAAGCCTCTCGGAGTTGGAATAAATGCTTTGATAGTGTGATCAAAGCATTTGGTTTTTTACAGACTTTTGGAGAAGCCTGTATTTACAAGAAAGTGAGTTGGAGCTTTGTCGCATTTCTGATATTATATGTAGATGACATATTACTAATCGGAAATAATATAGAATTTCTGGATAGCATAAAGGGATACTTGAATAAGAGTTTTTCAATGAAAGACCTCAGTGAAGCTGCTTACATATTGGGCATTAAGATCTATAGAGATAGATCAAGATGCTTAATTGGACTTTCACAAAGCACATACCTTGAATTTTTTTTGAAGAAGTTCAAAATGGATGAAGCAAAGAAAGGATTCTTGCCTGTGTTACAAGGTGTGAAATTGAGTAAGACTCAATGCCCGACCACTGCAGAAGATAGAGAGAAAATGAAAGATGTTCCCTATGCTTCAACCATAGGCTCTATCATGTATGCAATGCTGTGTACCAGACCTGATGTATGTCTTGCTATAAGTCTAGCAGGGAGGTACCAAAGTAATCCAGGAGTGGATCACTGGACAGCGGTCAAGAACATCCTGAAATACCTGAAAAGGACTAAGGATATGTTTCTCGTATATGGAGGTGACAAAGAGCTCATCGTAAATGGTTACGTTGATGCAAGCTTTGACACTGATCCAGACGATTCTAAATCGCAAACCGGATACGTGTTTACATTAAATGGTGGAGCTGTCAGTTGGTGCAGTTCTAAACAAAGCGTTGTGGCGGGATCTACATGTGAAGCGGAGTACATAGCTGCTTCAGAAGCAGCAAACGAAGGAGTCTGGATGAAAGAGTTCATATCCGATCTAGGTGTCATACCCAGTGCATCGGGTCCAATGAAAATCTTTTGTGACAATACTGGTGCAATTGCCTTGGCAAAGGAATCCAGATTTCACAAGAGAACCAAGCACATCAAGAGACGCTTCAATTCCATCCGGGATCTAGTCCAGGTGGGAGACATAGAGATTTGCAAGATACATACGGATCTGAATGTAGCAGACCCGTTGACTAAGCCTCTTCCATGAGCAAAACATGATCAGCACCAAAGCTCCATGGGTATTAGAATCATTACTGTGTAATCTAGATTATTGACTCTAGTGCAAGTGGGAGACTGAAGGAAATATGCCCTAGAGGCAATAATAAAGTTATTATTTATTTCCTTATATCATGATAAATGTTTATTATTCATGCTAGAATTGTATTATCCGGAAACATAATACTTGTGTGAATACATAGACAAACTAAACGTCACTAGTATGCCTCTACTTGACTAGCTCATTAATCGAAGATGGTTATGTTTCCTAACCATAGACATGTGTTGTCATTTGATTAACGGGATCACATCATTAGGAGAATGATGTGATTGACATGACCCATTCCATTAGCTTAGCACCCGATCGTTTAGTATGTTGCTATTGCTTTCTTCATGACTTATACATGTTCCTATGACTATGAGATTATGCAACTCCCGTTTGCTGGGGGAACACTTTGTGTGCTACCAAACGTCACAACGTAACTGGGTGATTATAAAGGAGCTCTACAGGTGTCTCCAAAGGTACATGTTGGGTTGGCGTATTTCGAGATTAAGATTTGTCACTCCGATTGTCGGAGAGGTATCTCTGGGCCCTCTCGGTAATGCACATCACATAAGCCTTGCAAGCATTGCAAATAATGATTTAGTTGCGAGATGATGTATTATGAAACGAGTAAAGAGACTTGCCGGTAACGAGATTGAACTAGGTATTGAGATACCGACGATCGAATCTCGGGCAAGTAACATACCGATGACAAAGGGAACAAAGTATGTTGTTATGCGGTCTGACCGATAAAAGATCTTCGTAGAATATGTGGGAGCCAATATGAGCATCCAGGTTCCTCTATTGCTTATTGACCGGAGACATGTCTCGGTCATGTCTACATTGTTCTCGAACCCGTAGGGTCCGCACGCTTAACGTTACAATGACAGTTTCATTACGAGTTTATATATTTTGATGTACCAAAGTTTGTTTGGAGTCCCGGATGTGATCACGGACATGACGAGGAGTCTCGAAATAGTCGAGACATAAAGATTGATATATTGGATAGCTATATTCGGACACCGGAAGTGTTCCGGGTGATTTCGGAGAAAACCGGAGTGCCAGAGGGTTACCGGAACCCCCCGGGAGAAGTAATGGGCCTTATGGGCCCTAGTGGAGAGAGAGGGGCGGCCAGGGTGGGCCGCGCGCCCCCTCCCCCTCTGGTCCAAATTGGACTAGGAGAGGGGGGGCGGCGCCCCCCCTTTCCTTCTCCCTCTCCCCTTCCTTTCCCCCTCCTAGTAGGAGTAGGAAAGAGGGGAGTCCTACTCCTACTAGGAGGAGGACTCCTCCTCCTTGGCGCGCCCCAAGGGCCGGCCGGCCTCCCCCCTTGCTCCTTTATATACGGGGGCAAGGGGGCACCTCTAGACACACAAGTTGATCCTCGTGACCGTTTTCTTAGCCGTGTGCGGTGCCCCCTTCCACCATACTCCTCGATAATATCGTAGTGGTGCTTAGGCGAAGCCTTGCGACGGTAGAACATCAAGATCGTCACCACGCCGTCGTGCTGACGGAACTCTTCCCCGACACTTTGCTGGATCGGAGTCCGGGGATCGTCATCGAGCTGAACGTGTGCTAAAACTCAGAGATGCCGTAGTTTCGGTGCTTGATCGGTCGGGCCGTGAAGACGTACGACTACATCAACCGTGTTGTCATAACGCTTCCGCTGTCGGTCTACGAGGGTACGTAGACAACACTCTCCCCTCTCGTTGCTATGCATCACCATGATCTTGCGTGTGCGTAGGAATTTTTTTGAAATTGCTACGTTCCCGAACATGAATATAGTCATCCAATATATAGATCTTTACGTCTCGGCCATTTCGAGACTCCTTGTCATGTCCCCGATCTTATCCGAGACTCCGAACTACCTTCGGAACATCAAAACACATAACCTCATAATACAAATCGTCACCGAACATTAAGCGTGTGGACCCTACGGGTTCGAGAACTATGTAGACATGACCGAGACACATCTCCGGTCAATAACCAATAGCGGAAACTGGATGCTCATATTGGCTCCTACATATTCTACGAAGATCTTTATCGGTCAAACCGCATAACAACATACGTTGTTCCCTTTGTCATCGGTATGTTACTTGCCCGAGATTCGATCGTCGGTATCTCAATACCTAGTTCAATCTCATTACCGGCATGTCTCTTTACTCGTTCCGTAATACATCATGCCACAACTAACTCATTAGTTACAATGCTTGCAAGGCTTATAGTGATGTGCATTACCGAGTGGGCCCAGAGATACCTCTCCGATAATCGGAGTGACAAATCCTAATCTCGAAATACGCCAACTCAACAAGTACCTTCCGAGACACCTGTGGAGCACCTTTATAATCACCCAATTACTTGTGACATTTGGTAGCATACAAAGTGTTCCTCCGGTAAACGGGACTTGGATAATATCACAGTCATAGGAACATGTATAAGTCATGAAGAAAGCAGTAGCAACAAACTAAATGATCAAGTGCTAAGCTAACGGAATGGGTCAAGTCAATCACATCATTCTTCTAATGATGTGATCCCGTTAATCAAATGACAACTCATGTCTATGGCTAGGAAACATAACCATCTTTGATCAACGAGCTAGTCAAGTAGAGGCATACTAGTGACACTCTATTTGTCTATGTATTCACACATGTATCATGTTTCCGGTTAATACAATTCTAGCATGAATAATAAACATTTATCATGATATAAGGAAATAAATAATAACTTTATTATTGCCTCTAGGGCATATTTCCTTCAGTCTCCCACTTGCACTAGAGTCAATAATCTAGTTCACATCTTTATGTGATTAGTTCACATCTCCATGTGACTAATACCCAAAGGCTTTACTAGAGTCAATAATCTAGTTCACATCGCTATGTGATTAACACCCAAAGAGTGATCATGTTTTGCTTGTGAGAGAAGTTTAGTCTACGGGTCTGCAACATTCAGATCCTTATGTATTTCGCAGATTACTATGTCTACAATGCTCTGCACGGAGCTACTCTAGCTAATTACTCCCATTTTCAATATGTATCCAGATCAAGACTTAGAGTCATCAAGATTGATGTAAATGCTTGCATCGACGTAACTGTTTTACGACGAACTCTTTTATCACCTCCATAACCGAGAAATATTTTCTTAGTCCTCTAAGGATAATTTTGACTGCTGTCCAGTGATATACTCTTAGATCACTATTGTACTCCCTTGCCATAATGATGCTAAGGTATATAATAGGACTGGTAAATAGCATAACATACTTTATAGAAACTATGGCTGAGGCATAGGGAATGACTTTCATTCTCTTTCTATCTTTTGCCGTGGTCGGGCTTTGAGTCTTACTCAATTTCACACCTTGTAACACAGGTAAGAACTCTTTCTTTGACTGTTCCATTTTGAACTACTTCAAAACTTGTCAAGGTATGAACTCATTGAAAAAACTTATCAAGCGTCTTGATCTATCTCTATAGATCTTGATGCTCAATATGTAAGTAGCTTCACCGAGATCTTTATTTGAAAAACTCCTTCCAAATACTCCTTTATGCTTTCCAGAAAATTCTACATTATTTCCGATCAACAATATGTTATTCACATATATTTATCAGAAATGCTGTAGTGCTCCCACTCACTTTCTTGTAAATACAGGCTTCACCACAAGTCTGTATAAAACTATATGCTTTGATCAACTCATCAAAGCGTATATTCCAACTCTGAGATGCTTGCAACAGTCCTTAGATGGATCACTGGAGCTTGCACATTTTGTTAGCACCTTTAGGATCGACAAAACCTTCTGGTTGCATCATATACAACTCTTCTTTAAGAAATTCATTAAGGAATGTAGTTTTGACATCCATTTGCCAGATTTCATAAAACGTGGCAATTTGCTAACATGATTCGGACAGACTTAAGCATCACTACGAGTGAGAAAATCTCATCGTAGTCAACACCTTGAACTTTATCAAAACCCTTTTTGACAAGTCTAGCTTTGTAGATAGTAACACTACTATCAGCGTCTGTCTTCCTCTTGAAGATCCATTTATTTTCTATGGCTTGCCGATCATCGGGCAAGTCAACCAAAGTCCACACTTTGTTCTCATACATGGATCCCATCTCAGATTTCATGGCCTCAAGCCATTTTGCGGAATCTGGGCCAATCATCGCTTCCTCATAGTTCGTAGGTTCATCATGGTCAATTAACATGACCTCCAGAACAGGATTATCGTACCACTCTGGTGCGGATCTCACTCTGGTTGACCTACGAGGTTCAGTAGTAACTTGATCTGAAGTTTCATGATCATCATCATTAACTTCGTCACTAATTGGTGTAGGCATCACCGGAACAAATTTCTGTGATGAATTACTTTCCAATTCGGGAGAAGGTACAATTACCTCATCAAATTCTACTTTCCTCCCACTCACTTCTTTCAAGAGAAACTCCTTCTCTAGAAAGGATTCATTCTTAGCAACGAATGTCTTGCCTTTGCATCTGTGATAGAAGGTGTACCCAACAGTCTCCTTTAGGTATCCTATGAAGACATATTTGGGTTTGAGCTTATCAGGATGAAACTTTTTCACATAAGCATGGCAACCCCAAACTTTAAGAAACGACAACTTGGGTTTCTTGCCAAACCACAATTCATAAGGTGTCATCTCAACGGATTTAGATGGTGCCCTATTTAACGTGAATGCAGCTGTCTCTAATGCATAACCCCAAAACGATAGTGGTAAATCCGTAAGAGACATCATAGATTGTACTATATCTAATAAAGTACGGTTATGATGTTTGGACACACCATTACGCTGTGGTGTTCCAGGTGGCGTGAGTTGCGAAACTATTTCGCATTGTTTCAAATGAAGACCAAACTCGTAACTCAAATATTCTCCTCCACAATCAGATTGTAGAAAGTTTATTTTCTTGTTACGATGATTTTCCACTTCACTCTGAAATTATATGAACTTTTCAAATGTTTCAGACTTATGTTTCATCAAGTAGATATACCCATATCTGCTCAAATCATCTGTGAAGGTCAGAAAATAACGATACTCACCGCGAGCCTCAACACTCATCGGACCGCATACATCAGTATGTATTATTTCCAATAAGTCAGTTGCTCGCTCCATTGTTCCGGAGAACGGAGTCTTAGTCATCTTGCCCATGAGGCATGGTTCGCAAGCATCAACTGATTCATAATCAAGTGATTCCAAAATCCCATCAGCATGGATTTTCTTCATGCGCTTTACACCAATATGACCTAAACGGCAGTGCCACAAATAAGTTGCACTATCATTATTAACTTTGCATCTTTTGGCTTCAATATTATGAATATGTGTATCACTACGACCGGGATTCAACAAACCATTTTCATTGGGTGTATAACCATAGAAGGTTTTATTCATGTAAACAGAATAAAAATTATTCTCTAACTTAAATGAATAACTGTATTGCAATAAACGTGATCAAATCATATTCATGCTCAACGCAAACACCAAATAACACTTATTTAGGTTCAACACTAATCCCGAAAGTATAGGGAGTGTGCGATGATGATCATATCAATCTTGGAACCACTTCCAACACACATCATCACTTCACCCTTAACTAGTCTCTGTTCATTCTACAACTCCTGTTTCGAGTTACTACTCTTAGCAACTGAACCAGTATCAAATACCGAGGGGTTGCTATAAACACTAGTAAAGTACACATCAATAACATGTATATCAAATATAGCATTGTTCACTTTGCCATCCTTCTTATCCGCCAAATACTTGGGGCAGTTCCGCTTCCAGTGACCAGTCCCTTTGCAGTAGAAGCACTTAGTCTCAGGCTTAGGTCCAGACTTGGGCTTCTTCACTTGAGCAGCAACTTGCTTGCCATTCTTCTTGAAGTTCCCTTTCTTTCCCTTTGCCCTTTTCTTGAAACTAGTGGTCTTGTTAATCATCAACAATTGATGCTCTTTCTTGATTTCTACCTTCATCGATTTCATCATCATGAAAAAGCTCGGGAATCGTTTTCGTCATCCCTTGCATACTATAGTTCATCACGAAGTTCTACTAACTTGGTGATGGTGACTAGAGAATTCTTTTAATCACTATTTTATTTGGAAGATTAACTCCCACTTGATCCAAGCGATTGTAGTACCCAGACAATCTGAGCACATGCTCACTGCTTGAGCTATTCTCCTCCATCTTTTAGCTATAGAACTTGTTGGAGACTTCATATCTCTCAACTCGGGTATTTGCTTGAAATATTAACTTCAACTCTTGGAACATCTCATATGATCCATGACGTTCAAAACGTCTTTGAAGTCCCGATTCTAAGCTATTAAGCATGGTGCACTAAACTATCAAGTAGTCATCATATTGAGCTAGCCAAACGTTCATAACGTCTGCATTTGCTCCTGCAATAGGTCTGTCACCTAGCGGTGCATCAAGAACATAATTCTTTTGTGCAGCAATGAGTATAATCCTCAGATCACGGATCCAATCCACATCATTGCTACTAACATCTTTCAACTTAGTTTTTCTCTAGGAACATATCAAAAATAAACGGGAAGCTACATCGCGAGCTATTGATCTACAACAAGGATATGGAAATACTATCAGGACTAAGTTCATGATAAATTTAAGTTCAATTAATCATATTACTTAAGAACTCCCACTTAGATAGACATCTGTGGCACCCCGGCTCGGAGCGACCGGTTTACCCTCCATTGCCAGCCCAGAGACCATGTCTTCTGGCAATACACAACATCTTGGTACAGAAAACAACCGCTTTATTGATGCTAATAGGTCAGAGTTTTTATTACAACAGATGTCGATGCCGAGCAGCACACACGGTGCGGCTGAACAATATGTACATTATTTAGTGAACATAATGGGGCCTCAATCATATCAACTATGCGGCAGCGGAACAACGTCGTAGCGGAAACTCCATAGCACAGGGACACCGGTGTGGACACGATCTAGACTCGAGCAGCGCTCCTTTCCAACGCGACTTTCCTGAAATCTGGCATGACACGCCAGGTCAGTACATTGAATGTACTTGCAAGCTCACAACATGCATAATCATAATGACAAACAATATCATGATATTTAACCAATTAATAATGCAATAATGTTCCAACATGTTGTGCTCATGCTCTTGGGATAAATGTCCCTCGGGACCAACTTACCAACCGTGATCGTTCTCGGATCACAAAACAAACCACCATCATGGTCTTAACCAGTGTAACTTGTGATCCTTACGGCGATCACAACCAAACCACCATCGTGGTCTTGACCAGAATAACTCGTAATCCTTATGGCGATCACCACCACACCACCATCATGGTCTTAAGCAGAGTAACTCGTGATCCTTTCGGCGATCACCACCACGACCCATATTGGGTTTCGAACAGCTCGATGGCCTTTCCGCCATCATAATCAGTGCAATGATCATAACTTAGTGTGCATGTTTACTAAAATTTAACTCATGATGGGACCTACTACGAGTTGTCCGTGACCGTGGACTCGGCTATCGATAGATTATACACTCTGCAGAGGTAGCACACTGTACCCACACCACGGAACCCATGGCCTCGCACTCCCATTCGGGTGGACCAATGACATTCCGACAAAACCCTTCCATTGCCATGACACTCTCCCGGCCACTCCGACCCAATCCCCAACGGCCACTCCGACCCAATCCCCAACGGGCTAGTCCTGGGTGGCCCCGTGTCTGCCAAAGACACACCGACCACCATCATGGCCAAAACAATCCCACTCGGGGACCCGGTACCAAAATCTCAACAATGGGCACACAAGGTTATGCCTGCTTACTGGGCCAGGGTAAGCATGCCCATAACCTTCCCTAGTTGCAGGCACCGACCAGAGACATGTCAATGGACCGAATCAAGGCCTTCCCACAAAGGCAAATGTGGTTGCACTGGAAAAATCTCGATTCAGCGGCACCATGACCCAGTCAACGATATATTCAAGTTGAGTTATATTCAGGTTCAACTTAAAATGAAAATGACTGGTGTCATAGCATGCCATGAAATGCAATACTACACATGCATCATATAATATGAAAATGACTGCTGTCAACCATATTCACACTAAGCATAAGCATCAACAACTTATCTTACTTTCCTGGTCTCACTTTAACAATATATTTTTCAGCAAGTAACATTATTTTCTCATGCAAGAAAATAACTTCAATTAATTCCTCATATGCATAGCAAAGATTCTACTATCATCACCTCAAGCAAATCCTAATTTCTTTACCAATCAAGTTAGGTTCAAACATTCTAGAAATTAAGTAAAATGGCTATACCAGCACTAAACAGGATATATTCTAGCAAATTTAACTATTTATTTATGCAAGAAAATAACTTTAAGCAATTATTCACACACATAACAAATCATTTTATCATTACCATAATTAGATCTTAGCCTCTTTACCAACTAACTAGTTTCAAGGTTCTGTAAATCAAGCATAATACGAGCACACACTTTGACAGCATATAAGTAACATAATAGTTATTTAAAATGCATGGATTAATCATTCAATTCAAGTAAGAAATTCATCAATATTGAAATGGCATAATGAAAATGTTGTTGTGGCTTGCCTTAGTGCAGATGAGGTTCACAAGCCTTCTGCTGATCCTCAAGACAAGCCTCACCCTCTGAAAATAATTTTAAACACAAGAAGAAAATATCAAGAACTCTTTTGAAAATCACCAGAAATTCTAGACAGCTCAGAAAAATCTCATTTTTGGTGAGCTGCTAGATTTCCTTGCAAAGAACATAATGCAAAAATAATCAATTCATTTGGACTTATGGTTGAAAAGTTATGGAGGTTTGAAGCTCTTTGGAATTGAATGAAATTTGAATTTAAATAAACAGACCAGGGGGTGACGTCGAAGGTGTAAAGCCTCAGGGCGCCACCACTCGTACCGCTTCACGCGCGTACACAGTGGCTGACTAGCGGGCCCCGCTAGTCAGGTGAGAAGGAGGGGAGAAGGAAACAGAGGAAGGTCACGGCTTCGCCGGAGCTCTCGCCAGCGACGAGGGCTCCTTGGCCAAAACCATAGGGAGGGATCGAGAGAGGGGGTTGAAGCGCACCTGCCCGTACCCGTAGCGTAGCTAGGGGTGGTCGAACAACGTCAGAATCTTCCTCGCAAACGGAGGCAGAGGGCAGGGGTCGCCGAAGATGAAGAAGACGGCGAGCAGAAGCAGCTCCACGGGCTCCAGGGGGAAGGGATGGCTTCACCGGAGAGAGGCGGAGGCCCTGGAAGGATCGCCCTGGCCTGGGAGGGGCTGGAGCTACTGCGGCGACTAGAGGGGATCACCGCCGAGCTCGAGCTCGAGGGCGGCGGCCCGCGGCCTGCCCGGCCGGGCTATGACTTCCTACGTGTTTGTGGGGTGTGTGGGAGTGGTGGATGGTGCTCGAGGAGGCTGGGGGCGACTCCATTTATAGGCGAGCGGAGAGGGGGGTTCAAGCTCTGCCGGTGGACACCTGTCCATGGCGCCCGACGACGAGCAGCGTCAGTGAGAGGGGGAGAAGGCGACGCAGCTCACGTGGGAACTGTGGGCGAGCGGGGACAAGCACAGCGTGCACCGCACTGTTGGGTTGGCCGGACCGTGCCCATGCTCGCTGCGGCGAGCTCCGGTGTCGGCGAGCGCCAGTGAGGAGTAAATGGCGTTGAGACAGTGATGGTGGCGAGGTTTGGCACGCTTAGGCAGGCGGGGAAGCGAGCACGCGAGCAACAGAGGCTCGGGCGCGTCGCAAAGCACGTTGGCTGCATGCCAGCACGCCTGGACGAATGCGGTCACCGCGTGAACTATGACCTCATGCCGACCTAAGCCCAAACTCCATGTCTGGCACGTTGTTCGTGGTAGTTTTGAATGTTACCACACCTTGGTTTGGCTCCAGGTGCAGTAGAGAAGATTTCACACGCCAGGTAAGTTTCTGATCAGTAACTTTGAGGTGTTATTGAGGTTAAATGGCTGGGAGTTGGGGGCTGTGCTTTGGAGGCTAGCCATCATCTATTAAGGTGATGATGCACAAGAAAATTCAGGCACAGGAGAGCAAGTAAAATGGTAGTTGCTGTAGAAACCACCATTTCTGTCCAGAACATAAAATATTTTCTGTAGCAAAAATATTCCAAAAAGTGATGAAATATTTTTGCTCAGGAAGGTGCCCTAGGGTTCAAAGAATATTTGGGAATTTTCTCAGATTTTTGTGGGCCATAAAATGAGGGTTGCTTTGGAGCTCATTGAACTAGCTAGGGTTTTAGAGAAGAAAATGAATATTTTTCATTTAAGAAAAATATTCCCAAGATTATTTTGAGATGGATCAGAAGGGGAATGATGATTAGAGAGGGGAATGATGCACTTGGGTGAAAGCCAAGGGTACCCAAGTGTTTAAGTCCATATGAAAATATTCAGAAACCCCAACTTTCAAAATAAATGCAAATGAAAATCAGGCAAATAAGAGAGGGCAAAATCAGGCTGTCACAAACCTCCCCCACTTAGAATGAATATCGTCCTCGAGATTCGGTTGCTTGGGAAAACCACTCTGGATAATGAGCCCTTAGGAATTCTTCCCACTCCCAAGTTGATTCTGACTCTGTGTGATGTTCCCACTGAAACTTGTAAAATTTTCTCACTTTACTGCGAGTGACCCTTTCCATCTGATCCAAAATTCTATACGGTCTTTCTTCATAGGTCAAATCTTTTGCCAACTCTACCTCAGCCATAGCAGCCCTTTTCTCAGGCGGGGATATGCAACGCCTTAGTTTTGAAACATGAAACACGTTATGCACGTCTGCCAATTCAGCGGGTAGTTCCAACTAATATGCAACAGTACCCACTCGGGACACAACCGGGAATGGACCAATAAACCTGGGTGCCAACTTTCCACGGGTCTAAAATATCTTGACTCCTTTCATAGGGGTGACTCGGAGGTATACGTGTTCTCCGGGTTCAAAATTGATCTGTCTATGCTTTGCATCATAATAACTTTTCTGTCAAGATTTGGCCAATTGCAATCTGTCTCTGATTTCCTTAACTTGCTTCTCAGCTTCCATCATGAGATCTGTTCCGAAGATACGGCTATCTCCAGTTTGAGACCAATTTAATGGAGTGCGGCACTTACGACCATACAGAGCTTCATACGGTGACATCTTTAGACTGGACTGGAAGCTGTTGTTGTAAGAAAACTCGGCATATGGCAAGCAATCTTCCCATTTAGTTCCTTGGGCTAAAGCACATGCTTGCAACATATCTTCGAGTATTTGATTTACCCGCTCTGTCTGTCCATCAGTCTGAGGATGATAAGCAGTACTATATTTCAGCGATGTCCCCAAGGCTTGATGGAGACGGGACCAAAAATTGGAGGTAAACAGGGAACCTCGGTCGAAAGTGATGGTTCGAGGTACTCCATGCAGACTGACGATTCTGGATACATACAACTATGCAAGTTGATCTGCTCGATATCTGGTGCTGATCAGAATGAAGTGAGCAACCTTGTTTGAGGTGTCCACTATGACCCAGATTGCATCATTTCCTCTCTGAGTCTTAGGAAATCCCGTAATGAAGTCCATACAAACATCATCCCATTTCCATTGCGAAACCGACAGCGGTTGGAGGAGTCCGGCTGGCTTCTGATGCTCTGCCTTCACCTTGTTGCATATGCCGCAATAGGACACAAAATAGGCAATGTCTTTCTTCATTCCATCCCACCAAAATATTTGTCTAAAGTCCTCATACATTTTCGTGCCTCCCGGATGAATGGAATATGAGGATTCATGTGCTTCAGACAGGATTTTCTTCTTTAAGTCCGGCTGATTGGGTACACAAATCCGTCCACGGAATCGGAGAGTACCAAATTTGTCCTTGGAGAAATTTGGGGTCTGCCCTACCATCAGGCTCTTGGCACGCTTCTGCAGTTTGATGTCAGCTGGCTGGGCCTTGCGGATCTCTTCCTCAAGTGTGGGGGTAATTTCCAAAATATTAGCGAGGCCAGCATCCACTATGACCAGGTTGAGCTGAGCAATCTCCTCTTGGAGTTTGAGAGGCAAGGATTTCGATATGGCATTTAAGCTGACAGGGTTTCGACTGAGGGCATCGGCAACCACGTTGGCCTTTCCCGGGTGGTAATTGTTGGAAATATGCCCTAGAGGCAATAATAAAATGGTTATTATTGTATTTCTAGTTCATGATAATTGTCTATTGTTCATGCTATAATTGTATTAACTGGAAACTGTAATACATGTGTGAATACGTAGACCACAACATGTCCCTAGTAAGCCTCTAGTTAACTAGTTCGTTGATCAATAGATGGTTATGGTTTCCTGACCATGGACATTGGATGTCATTGATAACGGGAACAAGACCCAATCCTGAGCATAGCACAAGATCATGTAGTTTGTTTGCTAAGAGCTTTTCTAATGTCAAGTATCATTTCCTTAGACCATGAGATTGTGCTACTTAGGATACCGTAGGAATGCTTTGGGTGTACCAAACGTCACAACGTAACTGGGTGGCTATAAAGGTGCACTACAGGTATCTCCGAAAGTGTCTGTTGGGTTGGCACGAATTGAGACTGGGATTTGTCACTCCGTATGACAGAGAGGTATCTCTGGGCCCACTCGATAATGCATCATCATAATGAGCTCAATGTGACTAAGGAGTTAGCCACGGAATCATGCGTTACGGAACGAGTAAAGTGACTTGCCTGTAACGAGATTGAATGAGGTATTGGGATACCGACGATCGAATCTCGGGCAAGTAACATACCGATTGACAAAGGGAATTGTATACAGGATTGATTGAATCCCTGGCATCGTGGTTCATCCGATGAGATCATCGTGGAACATGTGGGAGCCAACATGGGTATCCAGATCCCGCTGTTGGTTATTGGCCAGAGAGCTGTCTCGGTCATGTCTGCATGATTCCTGAACCCGTAGAGGGTCTACACACTTAAGGTTCAGTGACGCTAGAGTTGTTATGGGAAATTAGTGTGCAGTTACCGAATGTTGTTCGAAGTCCCGGATGAGATCCCGGACATCACGAGGAGTTCCGGAATGGTCCGGAGGTAAATATTTATATATGGGAAGTCCTATTTTGAACACCGGAAAATGTTCGGGATTTTTTGGTATTGTACCGGGAAGGTTCTAGAAGGTTCCGGGGTGGGGCCCACCTGCATGGGGGGACCCACATGAACGTGGGTAGTGGGGTCAAGGCCCCACACCCCTGGTCAAGGCACACCAAGATCCCCCCTTAGAAGGAATAAGATCATATCCCGAAGGGATAAGATCAAGATCCCTAAAAAAGGGGGATAACAATCGGTGGGGAAGGGAAATGATGGGATTTCTTTACTCCACCTATGCAAACGCCCCAATGGACTTGGAGGGCAAGAAACCAGCCCCCTCCACCCCTATATATAGTGGGGAGGCACATGGGAGCTGCACCCCTTTCCCTGGCGCAGCCCTCTCCCTCCCCAACACCTCCTCCTCCTCCGTAGTGCTTGGCGAAGCCCTGCCGGAGAACTGCAAGCTCCACCACCACGCCGTCGTGCTGCCGGAGCTCTCCCTCAACTTCTCCGCTCCCCTTGCTGGATCAAGAAGGAGGAGACGTCCCCGGGATGTACGTGTGTTGAACGCGGAGGCACCGTTGTTCGACGCCTAGATCAGAATCAACCGTGATCTGAATCGCTGCGAGTACGACTCCTTCATCCGCGTTCTTGTAACGCTTCCGCATCGCGATCTTCAAGAGTATGAAGATGCACTCCTCTCTCTCTCGTTCCTAGTCTCTCCATAGATTGATCTTGGTGACACATAGGAAAATTTTGAATTATTGCTACGTTCCCCAACAATGGCATCATAAGCTAGGTCTATGCGTAGATTCTATGCACGAGTAGAACACAAGTAGTTGTGGGTGATGATTTGTTCAATTTGCTTACCGTTACTTGTCTTATCTTGATCCGGCGGCATTGTGGGATGAAGCGTCCCGGACCGACCTTACACGTACGCTTACGTGAGACTAGTTCCACCGACTGACATGCACTTGATGCATAAGGTGGTGAGCGGGTGTTTGTCTCTCCCACTTTAGTCGGATCAGATTCGATGAAGAGGGTCCTTATGAAGGGTAAATAGCAATTGGCATATCACCGTTGTGGCTTTTGCGTAGGTAAGAAACGTTCTTGCTAACCGTTAGCCAGAGTAGTATAAGTAATAGTTGGCGAGGCAACTTCATGAACACACGATGATGGAGATCATGGTGTCATGCCAGTGACGATGGTGTTCATGCCGCGCCTCAAAGATGGAGATCAAAGGCGCAAGATGATATTAGCCATATCATGTCACTTTATGATTTGCATGTGATGTTTGTCATGTTTACATCTTATTTGCTTAGATCGACGGTAGCATAAATAAGATGATCCCTCACTAAAATTTCAAGAAAGTGTTCCCCCTAACTATGCACCGTTGCGAAGGTTCGTTGTTTCGAAGCACCACGCGATGATCGGGTGTGATAGATTCTAATGTTTGCATACAACGGGTGTAAGCCAGATTTACACACGCAACAAACTTAGGTTGACTTGACGAGCCTAGCATGTACAGACATGGCCTTGGAACACGGAAGACCGAAAGGTCGAACATGAGTCGTATAGAAGATACGATCAACATGAAGATGTTCACCGATGATGACTAGTCCGTCTCACGTGATGATCAGACATGGCCTAGTTGACTCGGATCATGTATCACTTAGATGACTAGAGGGATGCCTATCTAAGTGGGAGTTCAATGAATAATTTGATTAGATGAACTTAATTATCATGAACATAGTCAAAAGGTCTTTGCAAATTATGTCATAGCTCACGCTTTGATTCTACTGTTTTAGACATGTTCCTAGAGAAAATTTAGTTGAGAGTTGACAGTAGCAATTATGCGGAATGGGTGCATAAACTGAGGATTGTCCTCATTGCTGCATAGAAGGATTATGTCCTTAATGCACCACTCAGTGTGCTGAACCTCGAGCGTCGTCTTTAGATGTTGGGAAACATCTGACATACACGTTTTGATGACTACGTGATAGTTCAGTGCATAATGCTAACGGTTTAGAATTGTGGCACCAAAGACATTTTTGAAACGTCGCATAACATATGAGATGTTCCAAAGACTGAAATTGGGATTTCAGACTAATGCCCATGTCAAGAGGTATGAGACCTCTGACAAGTTTCTTAAGCCTGCAAACTAAGGGAGAAAAGCTCAATCGTTGAGCATGTGCTCAGATTGTCTGAGTACCTCAATCGCTTGAATCGAGTGGGAGTTAATCTTCCAGATGAGATAGTGATGGTTCTCCATAGTCACTGCCACCAAGCTATTGGAGCTTCGTGATGAACTATAACATATCAGGGATAAACATGATGATCCTTGAGCAACTCGCGATGTTTGACACCGCGAAAGTAGAAACCAAGTAGGAGCATCAATTGTTGATGGTTAAACCACTAGTTTCAAGAAGGGCAAGGGAAAGAAGGGATACTTCATGAAACGACAAATTAGTTGCTGCTCTAGTGAAGAAACCCAAGGTTGAACCCAAACCCGAGACTAAGTGCTTCTGTAATGAGGGGAACGGTCACTGAAGCAGAACTACCCTAGATACTTGGTAGATGAGAAGGCTGGCAAGGTCGACAGAAGTATTTTGAATATACATTATATTATTGTGTACTTTACTAGTACTCCTAGTAGCACCAGGGTAATAAATACCGGTTCGGTTGCTAAGTGTTAGTAACTCGAAATAAAAGGCTGCGGAGACTAGCTAAAGGTGAGATGACGATATGTGTTGGAAGTGTTTCCAAGGTTGATGTGATCAAACATCGCACGCTCCCTCTACCATCGGGATTGGTGTTAAACCGAAATAATTGTTATTTGGTGTTTGCGTTGAGCATAGACATGATTGGATTATGTTTATCGCCATACGGTTATTCATTTAAGGAGAATAATGGTTACTCTGTTTATTTGAATAATACCTTCAATGGTCTTGCACCTAAAATGAATGGTTTATTGAATCTCGATCGTGGTGATACACATGTTCATGCCAAAACATATAAGATAGTAATGATAGTACCACATACTTGTGGCACTGCCATTTGAGTCATGTTGGTATAAAACACATGAAGAAGCTCCATGTTGATGGATCTTTGGACTCACTCGTTTTTGAAAAGATTGAGACATGCGAACCATGTCTATTGGTAGATATGCATGAAGAAACTCCATACAGATGGATCGTTTGGACTCACTTGATTTTGAATCACTTGAGACATGCAAATCATACCACATGGGCAAGATGACTGAAAGACCTCATTTTTCAGTAAGATGGAACAAGAAAGCAACTTGTTGGAAGTAATACATTTTGATGTGTGCTGAGGCACGCAGTGGATATCGTTATGTTCTTACTTCACAGATGATTTGAGTAGATGCTGAGTATATTTACTTGATGAAACACAAGTCTGAATTATTGAAAGGTTTAAGTAATTTCAGAGTGAAGTTGAAGATCGTCGTGACAAGAGGATAAAATGTCTATGATATGATCACAGAGATGAATATCTGAGTTACGAGTTTGGCACACAATCAAGACATTGTGGAAATTGTTTCACAACTAATACCGCCTGGAACACCATAATGTGATGGTGTGTCCGAACATCATAACTGCACCCTATTGGATATGGTGCATACCATGATGTCTCTTATCGAATTACCACTATCGTTTATGGGTTAGGCATTAGAGACAACCGCATTCACTTTAAATAGGGCACCACACAATTCCGTTGAGATGACACTGTATGAACTATGGTGTAGAAAAACCTAAGCTGTCGTTTCTTAAAAGTTTGGGGCTGTGACGCTTATGTGAAAAAGTTTCAGGCTGATAAGCTCGAACCCAAAGTGGATAAATGCATCTTCATAGAATACCCAAAACAGTTGGGTATACCTCCTATTTCAGATCCAGAAGCAAAAGTGATTGTTTCTAGAAATGGGTCCTTTCTCGAGGAAAAGTTTCTCTCAAAAGAATTGAGTGGGAGGATGATGGAGACTTGATGAGGTTATTGAACCGTCACTTCAACTAGTTTGTAGCAAGGTGCATGAAGTTGTTCCTGTGGCACCTACACCAATTGAAGTGGAAGCTTATGATAGTGATCATGAAACTTCGGATCAAGTCACTACCAAACCTCATAGGTCGACAAGGATGTGTACTACTTCAGAGAGGTACGTAATCCTGTCTTGGAAGTCTTGTTGCTAGACAACATTGAACCTACGAGCTATGTAGAAGCGATGGTGGGCCCGGATTCCGATGAATGGTTCGAGGCCATAAAATCCGAGAGAGGATCCATGTATAAAAAAAGTATAGACTTTGAAAGAACTACTTGATGGTCATAAGGCTGTTGGGTGCAGATGGATTTTAAAAGGAAGATGGACAATGATGGTAAGTGTCACCATTAAGAAAGCTCGACTTGTCATTAAGATGTTTCCCGACAAGTTCAAGGAGTTGACTACGATGAGACTTTCTCACTTGTAGCGATGCTAAGAGTCTGTTGGAATTATGTTAGCAGTTACTGCATTATTTATGAAATCTTGCAGATAGGATGTCAAAACATTGTTTCCTCGACGATTTTCTTGAGGAAAGGTTGTATGTGATACAACCAGAAGGTTTTGTCAATCCTGAAAGCTGCTAACAAGTATGCAAAGCTCCAACAATCCTTCTAAGGACTGGAGTAAGCATCTCGGAGTTGGAATGTACGCTTTGATGAGATGATCAAAGATTTTGGGTTTATAAAAAGTTTATGAGAAACTTTTATTTCCAAAGAAGTGAGTGGGAGCACTATAGAATTTTTGATGAGTATATGTTGTTAACATATTGTTGATCAGAAATGATGTAGAATTTCTGGAAAGCATACAGGGTTATTTGAAAGGTGTTTTTCAATGGAAACCTGGATTAAGCTACTTGAACATTGAGCATCAAGATCTATAAGGATAGATAAAAAACGCTTAATAGTACTTTCAAATGAATACATACCGTGACAAGATTTTGAAGGAGTTCAAAATAGATCAGCAAATAAGGAGTTCTTGGCTGTGTTACAAGGTGTGAGTATTGAGTAAGACTCAAGACCTGACCACGGCAGAAGAGAGAGAAAGGACGAAGGTCGTCCCCTATGCTTTAGACGTAGGCTCTATAGTATGCTATGCTGTGTACCGCACCTGAAGTGTGCCTTGCCATGAGTCAGTCAAGGGGTACAAGAGTGATCCAGGAATGGATCACATGACAACGGTTGAACTTATCCTTAGTAACTAGTGGACTAAGAAATTTTCTCGATTATGGAGGTGGTAAAAGAGTTCGTCGTAAAGGGTTACATCGATGCAAACTTTGACACTAATCCGGATGACTCTGAGTAGTAAACCGGATTCGTATAGTAGAGCAGTTATTTGGAATAGCTCAAAGTAGCGCGTGGTAGCTGCATCTACAAGATGACATAGAGATTTGTAAAGCACACATGGATCTGAAAGGTTCAGACCCATTGACTAATAAACCTCTCTCACAAGCAAGATATGAACAAACCCCATGGGTGTTGGATTCATTACAATCACATAGTGATGTGAACTAGATTATTGACTCTAGTGCAAGTGGGAGACTGTTGGAAATTTGCCCTAGAGGCAATAATAAAATGGTTATTATTGTATTTCCTTGTTCATGATAATTGTCTATTGTTCATGCTATAATTGTATTAACTGGAAACCGTAATACATGTGTGAATACGTAGACCACAACATGTCCCTAATAAGCCTCTAGTTAACTAGCTCGTTGATCAATAGATAGTTATGGTTTCCTGACCATGGACATTGGATGTCATTGATAACGGGATCACATCATTAGGAGAATGATGTGATGGACAAGACCCAATCCTGAGCATAGCACAAGATCGTGTAGTTCGTTTGCTAAGAGCTTTTCTAATGTCAAGTATCATTTCCTTAGACCATGAGATTGTGCAACTCCCGGATACCGTAGGAATTCTTTGGGTGTACCAAATGTCACAACGTGACTGGTTGGCTATAAAGGTGCCCTACAGGTATCTCCGAAAGTGTCTATTGGGTTGGCACGAATCGAGACTGGGATTTGTCACTCCGTATGACGAAGAGGTATCTCTGGTCCCACTCGGTAATGCATCATCATAATGAGCTCAATGTGACTAAGGAGTTAGCCACGGGATCATGCATTACGGAACGAGTAAAGTGACTTGCCGGTAACGAGATTGAACGAGGTATTGGGATACCGACGATCGAATCTCGGGCAAGTAACATACCGATTGACAAAGGGAATTGTATACAGGATTGATTGAATCTCCGGCATCGTGGTTCATCCGATGAGATCATTGTGGAGCATGTGGGAGCCAACATGGGTATCCAGATCCCGTTATTGGTTATTGGCTAGAGAGCTGTCTCGGTCATGTCTGCATGATTCCCGAACCCGTAGGGTCTACACACTTAAGGTTCAGTGACGCTAGAGTTGTTATGGGAAATTAGTGTGCAGTTACCGAATGTTGTTCGGAGTCCCGGATGAGATCCCGGACGTCACGAGGAGTTCCAGAATGGTCCGGAGGTAAAGATTTATATATGGGAAGTCCTATTTTGGCCACCGGAAAATGTTCGGGATTTTTCGGTATTGTACCGGGAAGGTTCTAGAAGGTTCCGGGGTGGGGCCCACCTGCATGGGGGGACCCACATGAACGTGGGTAGTGGGGTCAAGGCCCCACACCCCTGGTCAAGGCGCACCAAGATCCCCCCTTAGAAGGAATAAGATCATATCCCGAAGGGATAAGATCAAGATCCCTAAAAAAAGGGGGATAACAATCGGCGGGGAAGGGAAATGATGGGATTTCTTTCCTGACCTTTGCCTACGCCCCAATGGACTTGGAGGGAAAGAAACCAGCCCCCTCCACCCCTATATATAGTGGGGAGGCACATGGGAGCCGCACCCCTTCCCCTGGCGCAGCCCTCTCCCTCCCCAACACCTCCTCCTCCTCCTCCGTAGTGCTTGGTGAAGCCCTGCCGGAGAACTGCAAGCTCCACCACCACACCGTCGTGCTGCCGGAGCTCTCCCTCAACTTCTCCTCTCCCCTTGCTGGATAAAGAAGGAGGAGACATCCCCGGGCTGCACGTGTGTTGAACGCGGAGGTGCTGTTCGACGCTTAGATCGGAATCAACCGTGATCTGAATCGCTGCGAGTACGACTCCTTCATCCACGTTCTTGTAATGCTTCCACATCGCGATATTCAAGGGTATGAAGATGCACTCCTCTCTCTCTCTCGTTCCTAGTCTCTCCATAGATTGATCTTGGTGACACGTAGGAAAATTTCGAATTATTGCTACGTTCCCCAACAGTAATTTATTCCAAGATCATAATCCTTGACCAACTCTAGCCATCTTCGTTGACGAAGATTTAAATCCGACTGAGCAAATATGTATTTAAGGCTTTTATGATCGGTAAAAATTTGGCACCTTTTCCCGATGAGGTAGTGTCTCCAAATTTTTAGCGCATGAACCACCGCAGCCAATTCCAAATCATGAGTAGGATAATTTCCCTCGTGGGGCCATAGCTGTCGCGATGCATATGCTACTACCTTGCCGTCTTGCATAAGTATGCAACCGAGGCCTTTCCTGGAGGTGTCACAATACACATCAAAGCTGCGATACATGTCTGGGAGAGTCAATATAGGTGCGGTTGTCAGCCGTATCTTTAGCTCATTGAAACTTTTCTCACAGTCCTCCATCAATTCAAACTTCTTATCCTTTTTGAGCAGCTCTGTCATGGGTTTAGCAATCTTGGAAAACCCCTCAATGAAACAACGGTAATATCCAGCTAATCCGAGAATACTCCGGATCTGTGTCACTGTCGTGGGTGGCAACCAATCGAGCACATCTTTTACTTTGCTCAGGTCCACGGCTATACCCTCAGTGGATAGTACATGTCCGAGAAACCCAACTTGCTTGAGCCAAAACTCACATTTACTAAATTTGGCATAAAGCTGATGGTCGCGGAGTCGTTGTAGCACTGCTCGGAGGTGATCCTTGTGCTCGTCTTCACCCTTGGAGTAAATGAGGATGTCATCGATGAAGACTACCACAAATTTGCCGAGGAATTCCATGAATACTTTGTTCATCATATGCATGAAGAAAGCAGGGGCATTGGTGAGACCAAAGAACATCACTTTATATTCATAAAGACCGCACCGAGTAGTGAATGCGGTCTTAGGAATATCTTCCTTTTTAATTTTGAGCTGATGATATCCAGTCCGTAAATCGATCTTAGAGAATACCTTAGCCCCACTAAGCTGATCAAACAAATCATCAATCCTTGGTAGCGGATATTTATTTTTGATGGTGACCTCATTCAGCTGACGGTAATCTACGCACATGCGGAGGCTGCCATCCTTTTTGTCCACGAAAATAGTGGGTGATCCCCATGGTGAAGAGCTGGGACGAATATATCCTTTTGGAGTAGTTCATCAAGCTGCTTCTTTAGCTCCACTAATTCTGATGAAGGCATCCGGTAATACTTCTTGTATAACGGTGCAGTTCCGGGCATAAGATCTATTGCAAATTCCAGCTCTCGATCTGGTGGCATGCCTGGCAGTTCTTCTGGAAATACATTAGGGTACTCGCTGACCACAGGAATTAATTCCAACTCTGCCACAGCGGTGAAAACCAATCCTTCCTTGGATATATTCTTGTGAGCATAGAATTTGGTAGTCTGCCCATTTAGACTGGTCAAAGTGACTTCTCGTGTTATGCAGTTTATACAAACTTGATATTGGGTCAACCAATTCATACCCAATATAATATCCAACTTTTCAGACTCAATAATTATCAGAGAGGTTGGAAAGTAGACTCTGTTGATATTGATTTCCAGATCACGGCAAACCATGTTGCTCTTGATTAGAGATCCTGGGGTTTGTACCAGCATATTTTTGCCCAAAAGTGTACAAGGAAATCTGTTTTGGGCAGCAAAACTCCGAGAAATAAAAGAATGGGATGCCCCAGAGTCAAATAAAATTATGGCAGGTATGTCATTAACAGAAAACATACCAATGATGACTTCGTGGTTCTCTTGTGCTTCATCGGCTGAGAGATGATGCACGTGCCCAGTAATGTTTTGCTGGGTCGGGCATGACTCTATAAAGTTGAATTGTGGCCTGAATGGGGCATCTGCCTTGTTATTCTTGGGGCACTGTTTGGCATAATGTCCATTCTGCCCACAAATGAAGCAAGAATTGTTGCGCTAACGCTCCTCACGTATTGGGTTGGTCACGACATTCTTGACTTGAGTGGTGGTCTTGTTAACATTCTGTTGCCAATTGGGCTTGTATTCCACGTGAGTCTGCTGCCAGGTTCGAGCCTTTTGCACTGGTTGCCCATCCTTCTTTGGCTCAAACTTACGCTTGTTGTCGTTGTTGGCAGGCCTATTATTTTATATAAGCTTGTGCTCCCGTTCAGCAATGAAAACCTTGTTTACCAGAGTTTGGAAATCTGGGAAGTCAAACATACTGAGAGTACACCGGAGTTGCGGATTTAAGCCTCCAAGAAATCTGTCAATCTTCCTTTCTGCGGTGGCCACGTCATAAAGGGAGTAACGGGCCAGGTGATTGAATTTTTGCAAATATTCACCCACAGACTGATTTCCTTGGACGAGTGCGAGAAATTCACGCTGCTTAACCTTCATAACTCCAGTAGGGAAATGATGTTTCCGGAACTGATCCTTAAATTTTTCCCAGGTGATTTCTTCATCAGTAGGCCACATGGCTTTTGTATTTTCCCACCATATGGCAGCAGCGCCTTCAAGATAATGAGTTGCAAATGGAACTTTATCATTTTATTCAGTATGAGCAATCTCAAGCTTTTTCTCAATGGTACGCAACCAATCGTCTGCATCCAATGGGTCAACAATCTGACTGAAATTGGGTGGCTTGGTCCTTTGAAAATCTGACAGCTTTGAGTAATGACAGTTCTGATTTCCATTCTGTCCAACCATAGCTTGCCCACTTCTTAATATTTCAAGCAGATCATTGTTCCTTCTTTCCTCAAACATACGCAGAATTTGCTCGGTGGAGGGTGGATTTGGCGGTGGAGGCGGTGGCCGAACGTACGGCTTGGGAGAATGTCCTGCCTGTCGTGCGGAATGACGAACAAGAGTTCGAACACGAACGTTGCTACTGCTACCTCCCCGCGTCATCCTATTGTGGATTTTCCCAAGACAACGCAATAGAGATGAGAAACATCCAAGAATAAATTTGGGGAAAAGCCAGCGACAAATCCCAGAAGAAAGCAAAAGAGCGAAGAAAATACGGCGAATAAAGTCCCAACATAATTATACATAGACTCATACATGAAAGATAAACAACATGACAGGTTCAATTACTCTCATACATGCAATAAAACATCATGACTCGTACGACTACATCCGTACATCATCCGGACGACTGCGAATACTCCGAGGTACTACTGCTCTGCTGGTGTTGCGGTGTCCTCCCCTGAAGCGGACTTGGATCTTGAACTGACGTAGTTAATGGAAACCTCCAGGTTAAAGGTAACACGACGACGCTGCCTCGAGGGCTCTCCCTCAGGGGCAGGGGCAGGATGAAGCATCGGGGCTACATGAGTGGTGAGAAGTGAAGCCCACTCGGCAGGAGTACTGAGAGGGTTCACCGTCGAGGTGCCTGAGCTACTCGGGGGAGTAACCGGTGAAACAGGGGAACTAGAACTGGCTGGAATATAGGGAGTAAATCCCAAAGAAGATGGAGTAGTGGCAGATCTAGTAGTGACCAAAGCAGTGGCTAAAGCAGTACGGGCATGAGTCAGTTCTCGAGCTAGCTCGTGGATCATAAGATAGCTAGCAGTGACATAACGAGCAAGGTGGCTAGCAACACTATCAGACTCCGGATCAATGATCTGGAAACGAACACTACCATTGTCGTGCAGAGAAGGGTAGTAAAAGAAACCTAGATGGTTTTGCATTCGAATCTCGTTGTAGCGAAGGTGAACAAGGACCTCGAATGCAGCAAACTGGATAGCCTGATAAGCGGTAGAGGCGTAACCGCTCCGAGAAGTACGAGTGTAAGAGCCGGAATCGGAACTAGTGCGCAGAGTAACCACTGCGTGATACTCATACACTGAATCAACTAGACGCTCCCGGTACACATGATATACTGGATCGTCTCCGAGGGGGTACAACCGACGCCACACGTTGCGAAGAAGGTGCGGTGACGTGTATGGCATCAGCTGCAAATGGCATGGATACGGCACCGGAGCCATCTACACTCACAACCATTAGCAGGTTAGCATAAAAACATAAATCAAGTGCATGCAATGCAACAATCAGCTACATTAGCTACCGGCACTCAACTAAAACTCGTATCTAACGTCTAGTTAACACATCGTAGTCTAGCGTGGCCTACAGTCAGCACGGCTCCGATACCAAGCATTGTGGCACCCCGGCTCAGAGCGACCGGTTTACCCTGCATTGCCAGCCCAGAGACCATGTCTTCTAGCAACACACAACATCTTGGTACAAAAACAACCGCTTTATTGATGCTAATAGGTTAGAGTTTTTATTACAACAGATGTCGTGGCCGAGCAGCACACACGGTGCAGCTGAACAATATGTACATTATTTAGTGAACATAATGGGGCCTCAATCATATCAACTATGCGGCAGCGGAACAACGTCGTAGCGGAAACTCCATAGCACAGGGACACCGGTGTGGACACGATCTAGACTCGAGCAACGCTCCTTTCCAACGCGACTTTCCTGAAATCTGGCATGACACGCCAGGTCAGTACATTGAATGTACTTGCAAGCTCACAACAGGCATAATCATAATGACAAACAATATCATGATATTTAACCAATTAATAATGCAATAATGTTCCAACATGTTGTGCTCATGCTCTTGGGATAAACGTCCCTCAGGACCAACTTAACAACCATGATCGTTCTCGGATCACAAAACAAACCACCATCGTGGTCTTAACCAGTGTAACTTGTGATCCTTACGGCGATCACAACCAAACCACCATCGTGGTCTTGACCAGAATAACTCGTGATCCTTACGGCGATCACTACCACACCACCATCATGGTCTTAACCAGAGTAACTCGTGATCCTTTCGGCGATCACCACCATGACCCATATTGGGTTTTGAACAGCTCGATGGCCTTTTCGCCATCATCATCAGTGCAATGATCATAACTTAGTGTGCATGTTTATTAAATGTTGACTCATGGTGGGACCTACTACGAGTTGTCCGTGACCGTGGACTCGGCTATCGATAGATTATACACTCTGCAGAGGTAGCACATTGTACCCACACCACGGAACCCATGGCCTCGCACTCCCATTTGGGTGGACCAACGGCATTCCGACAAAAACCTTCCATTGCCATGACACTCTCCCAGCCACTCCGACCCAATCCCCAACGGGCTAGTCCTGGGTGGCCCCGTGTCTACCAAAGACACACCGACCATCGTCATGGCCAAAACAATCTCACTCGGGGACCCGGTACCAAAATCTCAACAACGGGCACACAAGGTTATGCCTGCTTATCGGGCCAGGGTAAGCATGCCCATAACCTTCCCTAGTTGGAGGCACTGACCAGAGACATGTCAATGGACCGAATCAAGGCCTTCCCACAAAGGCAAATGTGGTTGCACTGGGAAAATCTCAATTCAGCGGCACCATGACCCAGTCAATGATATATTCAAGTTGAGTTATATTCAGGTTCAACTTAAAATGAAAATGACCGGTGTCATAGCATGCCATGAAATGCAATACTACACATGCATAATATAATACGAAAATGACTGATGTCAACCATATTCACACTAAGCATAAGCATCAACAACTTATCTTACTTTCTTGGTCTCACTTTAACAATATATTTTTCAGCAAGTAACATTATTTTCTCATGCAAGAAAATAACTTCGATTAATTCCTCATATGCATAGCAAAGATTCTACTATCATCACCTCAAGGAAATCCTAATTTCTTTAGCAATCAAGTTAGGTTCAAACATTCTGGAAATTAAGTAAAATGGCTACACCAGCACTAAACAGGATATATTCTAGCAAATTTAGCTATTTATTTATGCAAAAAAATAACTTTAAGCAATTATTCATACACATAACAAATCATTTTATCAGTACCATAATTAGATCTTAGCCTCTTTACCAACTAACTAGTTTCAAGGTTCTGTAAATCAAGCATAATACAGCACACACTTTAACATCATATAAATAACATAATAGTTATTTAAAATGCATGGATTAATCATTCAATTCAAGTAAGAAATTCATCAATATTGAAATGGCACCATGAAAATGTTGCTGTGGCTTGCCTTAGTGCAGATGAGGTTCACAAGCCTTCTGGTGATCCTCAAGACAAGCCTCACCCTTTGAAAATAATTTTAAACACAAGAAGAAAATATCAAGAACTCTTCTGAAAATCACCAGAAATTATAGACAACTCAGAAAAATCTCATTTTTGGTGAGCTGCTAGATTTCCTTGCAAAGAACATAATGCAAAAATAATCAATTCATTTGGACTTATGGTTGAAAAGTTATGGCGGTTTGAAGCTCTCTGGAATTGAATGAAATTTGAATTTAAATAAACAGACCAGGGGGGGTGACATCGAAGGCGTAAAGCCTCAGGGCGCCACCACTCGTACCGCTTCGCGCGCGTACAGAGTGGCTGACTAGCAGGCCACGCTAGTCAGGTGAGAAGGAGGGGAGAAGGAAACAGAGGAAGGTCGCGGCTTCGCCGGAGCTCTCGCCGGCGACGAGGGCTCCTTGGCCAAAACTAGAGGGAGGGATCGAGCGAGGGGGTTGAGGTGCACCTGCCCGTACCCGTAGTGTAGCTAGGGGCGGTCGGATGGCGTGAGAATCTTCCTCGCAAACGGAGGCAGAGGGCGGGGGTCACCGGAGATGAAGAAGACGGCGAGCAAAGGCAGCTCCACGGCTCCAGGGGGAAGGGATGGCTTCACCGGAGAGAGGCGGAGGCCCTGGAAGGATCGCCCTGGCCTGGGAGGGGCTGGAGCTACTATGGCGACCAGAGGGGATCACTGACAAGCTCGAGCTCAAGGGCAGCGGCCCTCGGCCTGCCCGGCCAGGCTACGGCTTCCTACGCATTTGTGGGGTGTGTGGGAGTGGTGGATGGTGCTCGAGGAGGCTAGGGGCGGCTCCATTTATAGGCGAGCGGAGAGGGGGGGTTCGGGCTCTACTGGTGGACACCCGTCCACGGCGCCCGGCGAGGAGCAGCGTCAGTGAGAGGGGGAGAAGACGAGCAGCTCGCGCGGGAACTGTGGGCGAGCGGGGACAAGCACAAGAACGAGGAGATGGCGACGAGCACAGTGCGCACCGCATTGTTGGGTTGGCCGGACCGTGCTCGTGGTCGCTGCGGCGAGCTCTAGCATCGGCGAGTGCCAGGAAGGAGTAAATGGCGTTGAGACGGTGATGGTGGAGAGGTTTGGCACACTTTGGCAGGCGGGGAAGCAAGCACGCGAGCAGTAGAGGCTCGAGCGCGTCGCAGAGCGCATCGGCTGCATGCCAACACGCCTGGACGAATGCGGTCACCGGGTGAACTATGACCTCATGCCGACCTAAGCCCAAACTCCATGTCTGGCACGTTGTTCGTGGTACTTTTGAATGTTACCACGCCTTGGTTTGGCTCCAGGTGCAGTAGAGAAGATTTCACACGCCAGGTAAGTTTCTGATCAGTAACTTTGAGGTGTTACTGAGGTTAAATGGCTGGGAGTTGGGGGTTGTGCTTTGGAGGCTAGCCATCATCTATTAAGGTGATGATGCACAAGAAAATTCAGGCACAGGGGAGCAAGTAAAATGGTAGTTGCTGTAGAAACCACCATTTCTGTCCAGAATAGAAAATATTTTCTGTAGCAAAAATATTCGAAAAAGTGATGAAATATTTTTGCTCAGGAAGGTGCCCTAGGGTTCAAAGAATATTTGGGAATTTTCTCAGATTTTTGTGGGCCATAAAAATGAGGGTTGCTTTGGAGCTCATTGAACTAGCTAGGGTTTTAGAGAAGAAAATGAATATTTTTCATTTAAGAAAAATATTCCCAAGATTATTTTGAGATGGATCAAAAGGGGAATGATGATTAGAGAGGGGAATGATGCACTTGGGTGAAAGCCAAGGGTGCCCAAGTGTTTAAGTCCATATGAAAATATTCAGAAACCCCAACTTTCAAAACAAATCCAAATGAAAATCAGGCAAATAAGAGAGGGCAAAATCAGGCTGTCACAACATCCCTCTAGTCATCTAAATGACCACGTGATCCAAATCAACTAAACCATGTCCGATCATCACGTGTGATGGAGTAGTTTTCAATGGTGAACATCACTATGTTGATCATATCTACTATATGATTCACGCTCGACCTTTCGGTCTCTAGTGTTCCGAGGCCATATCTGCATATGCTAGGCTCGTCAAGTTTCACCCGAGTATTCTGCGTGTGCAAAACTGGCTTGCACCCCTTGTAGATGGACGTAGAGCTTATCACACCTGATCATCACGTGGTGTCTGGGCACAACGAACTTCGGCAACGATGCATACTCAGGGAGAACACTTTTATCTTGAAATTTAGTGAGATATCATCTTATAATGCTACCGTTAATCAAAGCAAAATAAGATGCATAAAAGATAAACATCACATGCAATCAATATAAGTGATATGATATGGCAATCATCATCTTGTGCTTGTGATCTCCATCTCCGAAGCACCGTCATGATCACCATCGTCACCGGCGCGACACCTTGATCTCCATCGTAGCATCGTTGTCGTCTCGCCAACTATTGCTTCTACGACTATCGCTACCGCTTAGAGATAAAGTAAAGAAATTACAGGGCGATTGCATTGCATACAATAAAGCGACAACCTTATGGCTCCTGCCAGTTTCCGATAACTCGGATACAAAACATGACCATCTCATACAATAAAATATAGCATCATGTCTTGACCATATCACATCACAACATGCCCTGCAAAAACAAGTTAGACGTCCTCTACTTTGTTGTTGCAATTTTTACATGGCTGCTACGGGCTGAGCAAGAACCGTTCTTACCTATGCATCAAAACCACAACGATAGTTCGTCAAGTTAGTGCTGTTTTAACCTTCTCAAGGACCGGGCGTAGCCATACTCGGTTCAACTAAAGTTGGAGAAACTGACACCCGCCAGCCACCTGTGTGCAAAGCACGTCGGTAGAACCAGTCTCGCGTAAGCATACGCGTAATGTTGGTCCGGGCCGCTTCATCCAACAATACCGCCGAACCAAAGTATGACATGCTGGTAACCAGTATGACTTGTATCGCCCACAACTCACTTGTGTTCTACTCATGCATATAACATCTACGCATAAACCTGACTCAGATGCCACTGTTGGGAACATAGTAATTTCAAAAAAATTCCTACACACACGCAAGATCATGGTGATGCATAGCAACGAGAGGGGAGAGTGTGTCCACGTACCCTCGTGGACTAAAAGCGGAAGCGTTAGCACAACGCGGTTGATGTAGTCGTACATCTTCACGATCCGACCGATCAAGTATCGAACATACGACACCTCTGAGTTCTGCACACGTTCAACTCGATGACATCCCTCAAACTTTGATCCAGCCGAGCTTTGAGGGAGAGTTCCATCAGCACGACGGCGTGGTGACGATGTTGATGTTCTACCGTCGCAGGGCTTCGCCTAAGCACCGCTACGATATTATCGAGGTGGACTATGGTGGAGAGGGGCACCGCGCACGGCTAAAAGATCCAAGAGATCAATTGTTGTGTCTCCAAGGGGTGCCCCCTCCCTGTATATAAAGGAGTGGAGGAGGGGGAGGGCCGGCCCTCTCTATGCCGCGCCCTAGGGGAGTCCTACTCCCACCGGGAGTAGGATTCCCCCTTCCTAGTAGAACTAGGAGCCCTTCCAAGTAGTAGGAGTAGGAGAGAAGGAAAGGGAAAGAGAAGAGAAGGAAGGAGGGGGCGCCGCCCCTCCCCTAGTCCAATTCAGACTAAGCATTGGGGGGGGCGCACATCCTCTCCTCTCTCTTTCCCCTAAAGCCCAATAAGGCCCATATACTCCCCGGCGGATTGGCGTAACTTTCCGGTACTTCGAAAAATACCCGAATCACTCGGAACCTTTCCGATGTCCGAATATAGTCATCCAATATTTCGATCTTTATGTCTCAGCCATTTCGAGACTCCTCGTCATTTTCCCGGTCTCATCCGGGACTCCGAACTACCTTCGGTACATCAAAACACATAAACTCATAATACAAATCGTCACGAAACATTAAGCGTGCGGACCCTACGGGTTCAAGAACTATGTAGACATGACCGAGACACGTCTCCGGTCAATAACCAATAGCGGAACCTGGATGCTCATATTGGCTCCTACATATTCTACGAAGATCTTTATCGGTCAAACCGCATAACAACATACGTTGTTCCCTTTGTCATTGGTATGTTACTTGCCCGAGATTCGATCATCGGTATCTCAATACCTAATTCAATCTCATTACTGGCAAGTCTCTTTACTCGTTCCGTAATACATCATCCCGCAACTAACTCATTAGTCACAATGCTTGCAAGGCTTATAGTGATGTGCATTACCGAGTGGGCCCAGAGATACCTCTCCGACAATGGGAGTGACAAATCCTAATCTCAAAATACGCCAACTCAACAAGTACCTTCGGAGACACCTGTAGAGCACCTTTATAATCACCCAGTTACGTTGTGACGTTTGCTAGCACACAAAGTGTTCCTCCGGTAAACGGGAGTTGCATAATCTCATAGTCATAGTAACATGTATAAGTCATGAAGAAAGTAGTAGCAACAAACTAAACGAACAAGTGCTAAGCTAACAGAATGTGTCAAGTCAATCACATCATTCTCCTAATGATGTGATCCTGTTAATCAAATGACAACTCATGTCTATGGCTAGGAAACATACCCATCTTTGATCAACGAGCTAGTCAAGTAGAGGCATACTAGTGACACTCTGTTTGTCTATGTATTCACACATGTATCATGTTTCCGGTTAATACAATTCTAGCATGAATAATAAACATTTATCATGATATAAGGAAATAAATAATAACTTCATTATTGCCTCTAGGGCATATTTCCTTCAAAATATGGTGCTACTCTGAAGCACAAGTGTGGTAAAAGGATAGTAGCATTGCCCCTTCTCTCTTTTTCTCTCATTTTTCTTTTTTTCTTTTTTTCGGGCTCTCCTTTTTTGGCATTTTTTTCGTCCGGAGTCTCATCCCGACTTGTGGGGGAATCATAGTCTGCATCATCCTTTCCTCACTGGGACAATGCTCTAGTAATGCTGATCATCACACTTTTATTTACTTATAACTCGATATTACAACTCGATACTAGAAAAAAATATGACTCTATATGATG
This sequence comes from Triticum dicoccoides, assembly GCF_002162155.2. Classification (NCBI taxonomy): domain Eukaryota; kingdom Viridiplantae; phylum Streptophyta; class Magnoliopsida; order Poales; family Poaceae; genus Triticum; species Triticum dicoccoides. The sequence continues at coordinate 461,783,963 of NC_041384.1, read as the reverse complement.
CCTCTGGCAGTGTACCAGGATGTGCAATGATCTAGCATAGCAAAGATATCAAAAAACAGACAAGCCATGGAAATATCATGCTAGCTATCTTATGATCATGCAAAGCAATATGACAATGAATGCTCAAGTCATGTACTCCCTCCGTTCCAAAATAGATGACTCAACTTTCTACTAAAATTAGTACAAAGTTAAGTCATCTATTTTGGAACGGAGGGAGTATATGATGATGGTGGAAGTTGCATGGGAATATATCTCGGAATGGCTATGGAAATGTCATGATAGGTAGGTATGGTGGCTGTTTTGCGGAAGATATAAGGAGGCTTATGTGTGATAGAGCGTACCGTATCATGGGGTTTGGATGCACCGGCAATGTTTGCACCGACTCTCGAGGTGAGAAAGGGTAATGCATGGTACTGAAGAGGCTAGCAATGATGGAAGGGTGAGAGTGCTTATAATCCATGGACTCAACATTAGTCATAAAGAAGTCACATACTTATTGCAAAAATTTATTAGCTATCAAAACAAAGTACTACACGCATGCTCCTAGGGGGGTAGATTGGTAGTAAAAGACCATCGCTCATCCCCAATCGCCACTCATAAGGAAGACAATCAAAAACAAATCATGCTCCGACTTCGTCACATAAGGGTTCACCATACGTGCATGCTTCAGGAATCACAAACCTTAACACAAGTATTTCTACCAGTCCACAATTACTCACAAGCATGACTCTAATATCACCATCTTTATATCGCAAAACTATTGCAAGGAATCAAACATATCATATTCAGTGATCTACAAGTCATGTAGGATTTTATGACTAACCATGTGAATGACCAATTCTTGTTGACTTTCTAAATAGATATAAGTGAAGCAAGAGAGTTTAATTCTTTCTACAAAAGATATGCCCACGCTCTAACAAATATAAGGTGAAGCAAAAAAGCATTCTACAAATGGCGGTTTTCTATGTGAAGAGAAACAGGCAATCGAAACTTCAAATGATATAAGCGAAGCACATGAAGCATTCTATAAAGCCACACTCAAAAGATATAAGTGAAGTGCATGAAGCATTCTATAAATCAACCAAGGACTATCTCATACCATCATGGTGCATTACTAAAAGAAAAATAAAAAGCACACAACGCTCCAAGATTTACGCATATCATGTGATGAATAAAAATATAACTCCCAAGTAAAATTACCGATGATCGTTAGAAGAAAGAGGGGGTGCCTTCCGGGACATCCCCAAGCTTAGTTGCTTGGGAGTCCTTGAATATTACCTTGGGGTGCCTCGGGCATCCCCAAGCTTAGGCTCTTGCCACTCCTTATTCCTTCCTCATGAGATCCGTTAGTATAATAAAGCAAATCACCACTTCAAGTACTGTTGCAAACCCATTCATATTTTATTTTTACATTGTACCTAATGTATTATAACTTCTCCATGGCTTATACCACCGATAAAATCGATAGATTCATCAAAACTAGCAAAACAATGCATCAAAAACAGAATCTGTCTTAAACAAGACAGTCTGTAGTAATCTGAACATCTACCATACTTTTGTAACTCCAAACATTCTGAAAAATCAGGAAAAAATAAACAATTTGTATATAAGTACTGTTCAAAAAATTTCAGAAACATCCGGCATTCCAGTAAAAAATGAAAATTCATGCACAACAACCAAAGTTTCTGTTTTTGCACTGCACACACCAAACAATCAATCTAATCACCCTAAAGGCAAATATTGGCACATTATTTTTATAATATGATGGATTTGTACAAGGGGATAATTATTTTTGTTGAAGAAGTTACTTTAATCAAGGTTCACAAAGTTTCCATGGGCATGGAAAAGTTCAAGGAGCCCCCCCCCCACTTCAAATGTGCTCGTCTTTCTTACTTTCACTTTTCTTTTTGAAAAAATATTTAGTTTCCCACTTTATTTTTTGTTTTAAAACTTTATAAAAGCACACAACAGAATAAAATGACTCTCTAAAACTTTCGGGTTGTCTCCCTGGCAGTGCTTTCTTTAAAGCCATTAAGCTAGGCATATAGTGCTCAAGTAATGGATCCACCCGGATCCTAAGGTATATCAAAGCCAATTTTAATTAACAATGATTTGTGATTTATTAGTGAGTGATGACCCACAAGTATATGGGATCAATTGTAGCCCTTTTCGATAAGTAAGAGTGTCGAACCCAACGAGGAGCAGAAGGACATGACAAGTGGTTTTCAGCAAGGTAATGTCTGCAAGTGCTGAAATTGTAAGTAGCTGGGTAGTTTGATAGCAAGATAATTTGTAACGAGCAAGTAACAATAATAGTAAGAAAAGTGCAGCAAGGTAGCCCAATCCTTTTGAGGCAAAGGACATGCCAAAACGGTTTCTTATGATAAGCAAAGCGTTCTTGAGGGTACACGGGATTTTCATCTAGTCACTTTCACCATGTTGGTTTGATTTGTGTTCGATACTTTGATAATTTGATATGTGGGTGGACTGGTGCTTAGATGCTGTTCTTACTTTACAAACCTCCTACTTATGATTAACCCTCCCGCAAGCATCCACAACTACGATAAAAGTATTAAGAATAAATTCTAACCATAACATTAAAATTTTGGATCCAATCGGTCCCTTACGGAATAGCGCATAAACTGGGGTTTAAGCTTATGTCACTCTCGCAACCCATCATCTAATTGCTACTCCACAATGCATTCCCTTAGGCCCAAATATGGTGAAGTGTCATGTATTCGACGTTCACATGACACCACTAAGGGAATCACAACATACATACTATCAAGATATCAAACACATATCAAGTTCACGTGATTACTTGCAACATGATTTCTCCCATGACCTCAAGAACAAAAGTAACTACTCATAAATGATAATCATGCTCAAGATCAAAGGGGTATTAAATAGCATATTGGATCTGAACATATAATCTTCCACCAAATAAACCATATAGTAATCAACTATAAGATGTAATCAACACTACTAGTCACCCACAAGCACCAATCTATAGTTCCGGTAACAAGATTGAACACAAGAGATGAACTAGGGTTTGAGATGAGATGGTGCCGCTGAAGATGTTGATGGAGATTGCCCTCCCAAGATGGGAGAGTTGTTGGTTATGATGATGACAATGATTTCCCCCTCCGGGAGGGAAGTTCCCCGGCGGAATCGCTCCACCGGAGTGCAAAAGTGAGCCTGCCCAAGTTCCGCCTCGAGACGGCAGCGCTCCATCCCGAAAGTCCTCTCCTTATTTTTTATAGGTCAAAATGACTTATATACTAGAAGATGGGCACCAGAGGTGGGCCTGGGTGAGCACAACCCACCAAGGTGCGCCTTGGCTCCCTAGCGCGCCCAGGTGGGTTGTGCCCACCTGGTGGGCCTCCTCTGGTACTTATTTGCTTCAATATTCTTCATATATTCCATAAAAATTCTCCGTGAAGCTTCAACTTGTTTGGAGTTGTGCAGAATAGGTAGCCTGGCGTAGCTTTTCCAGGTCTAGATTTCCAGCTGCCGGAATTCTCCCTCTTTGTGTATACCTTGCATATTATGAGAGAAAAGGCAATATAATTACTCCAAAAAACATTATTATGGATAAAACATCATAAATAATAGCTGGAAAACATGATGCAAAATGGACGTATCAACTCCCCCAAGTTTAGACCTCGCTTGTCCTCAAGCAAAAACTGAAATCAAAAAACATGTCCACATGCTTAGAGAGAGAGGTGTCGATAAAAACAAAATACGGACATAGAAGCATCATGTTCATTATTATAGCAGCAAAAAACTTAAACATAAGACTTTTATCAAAGAACTTTTATCATAGACTTGTCATGAATAAGTGATAATTCATCACACTATTGAAGTATAAAGCAAAAACTTTATTAGAAACCAACAAACTATGTTCTTAGTAAACTTTCCAACTACAATTCATCATGTTTTCAGGAAGGGTCACATGTCGGAGCCTTTAGGCAAGTCCACATACTCAACCATCATATAGTCTTTCATGATTGCTAACACTCACCGCGTACACATGAGCAAAATGTTTCAACCGTACACATAGAAAGATAGGGGCTTGTAGTTTCGCCTCCCAACGTATTCACCTCATGGGTGATGTCAACAATAATAACTCATGATATCTATATTCAACTAGACATATGTGCCTAGATCTATCCTCACCACATGATGCTTGCTAAAGGAGAAAAAAAAGGAATAGAGGGAAAACTTTGACTCTTTGCATAAAAGTAAATACATAAAAGTAAAAGATAGGCCCTTCGCAGAGGGAAGCCGAGGTTGCCATGCACTTATTTGTTTGTATGGTCAACCCCTTAATGCAAAAGAACATCACGTTGCATTGCCCCTTGTGATAGCGACCTTTATTATGCAGTCTGTCACTTTTACTCTTCACCATCACAAGTTCATGTAACGCTCATTTTTCTCTTACACTAAATGATCTCACACTTTTAGAAGCAATTTTTATTGCCTTTTTGCACCGATGACAACTTACTTGAGGGATCTTGCTCAATCCTAGGTAGGTATGGTGGACTCTTGAAAATAAGATTTGGGTTTAAGGGTTTTTGGATGCACAAGTAGTATCTCTACTTAGTGCGGAATTTTTGGCTAGCAAAGGTAGGGGAAAGCACCACATGTCAAAGGATCCATGACAATATGACTTCTATGTGAATATAAACAAACATGAACCATTAGGTTGTCTTCCTTGTCCAACGTCAACAATTTTGGCATATAATATTTTGATGAGGGCTCACAATCACAAAAGATTTCTAGGATAGTATATTTATATGTGAATCTTCTCTTCCCTTATTAATTCTTTCATGAGTTGCATCATTGACTAATGCTATGTTTGTCAATCTCTAACAAAATTTTCTACTTATACTTTTCCTTATGTGGTGTCATGACCTACCATAAGATTAGCATATGATATTTTTCATTTATTTCCTTTCTTTCTATTTATTTCCTTTATTTTATTTATTTCCTTTCTTTTAAGTGCAACATGAAAATAAAGAAATCAAAAAATCAAACTAAACTTTATTATATATATTGCACACGATTACAAGGATAGATCACTAAGCAAAACCTCGAAAAGAAAGGATCGAACTAAACTTTTATTCATCTAAAGCGAAAGATCGACCTAAAATAAGTAAAGACAAAGGATAGTGGGGATGATACGATACCGGGGCACCTCCCCCAAGCTTGGCGGAAGCCAAGGGGAGTGCCCATACCCAATACTCAGTTCTCTTTTGGTGATGAAGAAGATTTGCCCTTCTTCTCCTTTTCCAGCTTACATCGGAGAATAAAGTTGTTTATCCTCAACTCATCATTTTCCATCTCTAGCTTTATTATCCTCTTGCATAATGCCTCCATGCTTTTGTTTTTGAAATGAGGAGGAACTGATTCATCTTCTTCTTCGAAAGTCTAGCTATAGTGCTCCGCATCCCCATAGGACTTGGGGTTTGTGACAAAATCAGCAACCTAGCTTTCACCCTGAGAGTCTTGGGATGACATATTTTCAGATATATCAGGAAAACAACAAGAGAAGAAAACAGAAGATTTCTCCGTAATACGGTGGTCAATAGGTTCGGGGGGTATATAAAGATTTTTTTATCTTGGGAAACAAGCAAGCTATAGAAAAATGAAGTCCGGAAGGTACCCCAGGTGGGCACAACCCACCTGGACGCGCCTGACTTGGGTGTCTTGTGCCAACCAGAGTATGCTTCCTGGAAGTTTCTTATTTTCCTATTTTTCTAAATATTCCAAAACTGACAAAAAATATTTTTGCGAATTTTTCGGAGTCCGTTTACTTACCGTATCACGTACCTCCTTATTATCATGATTCTGGAGTGTTGCGGAAGGACTCTTTTATGTGTTCTCCCGGTGTCAAAGTTTGGATAATATTACTTTCAACATTAATGGGCGTACATGAGATATAATGTTTTACTCGTTGCCCGTTAACAACCTTCGGGTTAGTACCTTTGGCATTATTTATTTTGATGGCTCCAGAACGGTAAACCTCCTCGATGACATAGGAGCCTTCCCATTTTGAGAGGAGTTTTCCTGCAAAGAATCTGAAATGAGAGTTGTACAAAAGAACATATTCTCCTACTTTAAACTCACGCTTTTGGATTCTCTTATCATGCCATATTTTGACTTCTTCTTTAAACAACTTGGCATTTTCATAAGCTTGGGTTCTCCATTCATCTAATGAGCTAATATCAAATAACCTCTTTTCATCAGCAAGTTTGAAATCATAGTTGAGTTATATGATTGCCCAATATGATTTATGTTCTAACTCAAGAGGCAAATGACAAACTTTTCCATAATCCATTTTATAAGGAGACATACCCATGGGATTTTTATATGCTGTTCTATAAGCCTAAAGTGCATCATCTAATTTCTTAGACCAATTCTACCTGAACCTATTGATAGTCTTTTGCAAGATTAATTTTATTTCTCTATTTCTAAGTTCAATTTGACCACTAGACTGAGGATGATAAGGTGATGCAATTCTATGGTTAACATCATACTTGGCAAGCATTTTACGGAAAGCACCATGAATAAAGTGTGAACCACCATTAGTCATTAAGTATCTAGGGACTCCAAACCTTGGGAAAATAACTTCCTTAAGCATTTTAATAGAGGTGTTGTGATCAACACTACTGGTTGGAATAGCTTCTACCCATTTAGTAACATAATCAACAACAACCAAAATATGTGTATACCCATTAGAGGAAGGAAAAGGTCCCATGTAATCAAATCCCCAAACATCAAATGGTTCAACATCAAGTGAATAATTCATAGGCATTTCTTGACGCTTACCGATATTACCTATTCTTTGGCATTCATCACAAGATAAGACGAAATTACGAGCATCCTTGAAGAGAGTAGGCCAATAAAATCCAGATTGCAATACCTTGTGAGCAGTTCTATCTCTAGCATGATGCCCTCCATAAGCTTAGGAGTGGCATTTCCGTAGGATTTGTCCCTGTTCATGCTCAGGTACACAACGTCTAATAACACCATCTACTCCTTCTTTATAAATATGTGGGTCATCCCAAAAGTAGTGTCTTAAATCATAGAAGATTTTTTCTTTTGTTGATATGTAAAACTAGGTGGTAAATATTTAGCAACAATGTATTAGCATAGTCAGCATACCAAGGAGTGTTGTGAGCAATATTTATTGTAGCTAACTGCTCATCAGGAAAACTATCATCAATAGGTAGTGGGTCATCAGGCACATTTTCAAGCGTAGACAAGTTATCAGCTACGGGGTTCTCAGCTCCTTTCCTATAAGTGATATGTAAATCAAATTCTTGTAGCAAGAGAACCCATCGAATAAGTCTAGGTTTAGCATCTTTATTTTCCATAAGATATTTAATAGCAGCATGATCAGTGTACACAATTACTTTTGAATCAACAATGCAAGGTCTAAATTTATCACAAGCAAACACCACTGCTAAGAACTCTTTTTCAGTAGTAGCATAATTTCGTTGAGCACTATCTAGAGTTTTACTAGCATAATGAATAACATTCAGTTTCTTATCAACTATTTGTCCTAGAACAACACCAATAACATAACCACTAGCATCACACATAATTTCAAAAGGCAAGTTCCAATCAGGTGGTTGAACCACAGGTGCAGAAATTAAGGCTTTCTTGAGTGTTTCAAAGGCTTCTAAACAATCATCATCGAAAACAAAAGGAATGTCCTTTTGCAAAAGATTCATAAGAGGCCTAGAAATTTTATAAAAGTCTTTGATAAATCTCCTATAGAAACCAGCATGACCTAGGAAACTACGAATACCTTTGATATCTTTAGGACATGGCATTTTCTCAATTGCATCAACCTTAGCTTTGCCCACTTCAATACCTCTTTCAAAAATTTTATGACCCAAGACAATGCCTTCATTAACCATAAAGTGGCACTTTTCCCAATTGAAGACAAGATTTGTTCGCTCGCATCTTTGCAAAACTCGATCAAGATTGCTTAAACAATCATCAAAAGACTTCCCATAAACAGAGAAATCATCCATGAAAACCTCAACAATCTTTTCACAAAAGTCAGAGAATATAGCAGTCATACATCTTTGAAAGGTAGCAGGTGCATTGCATAAACCAAAAGGCATACGTCTATAAGCACAAGTTCCAAAGGGACAAGTAAAAGTGGTCTTTTCTTGATCAAGTTGAGAAACATGTATTTGTGAAAAAAATAGAATATCCATAAAGGAAGCAAAAGTGTGTGTGCTTATATAATCTTTCTAGCATTTGATCAATAAAAGGCAGAGGGTAATGATCTTTTCTAGTTGTTTTGTTTAATTTTCTAAAATCAATTACCATTCTATAACCTGTAACAATTCTTTATGGAATAAGTTCATTCTTATCATTAGGAACAACAGTAATACCTCCCTTTTTAGGGACACAATGAACAAGACTTACCCATCTACTATCAGCTATAGGATAAATTATACCTGCTTCTAGAAGTTTTAAGATATCCATTCTTACCACTTCCTTCATTTTTGGATTTAACCGACATTGGTGATCAACAACAGGTTTAGAACCAGGTTCCATATTAATTTTGTGCTGACATAGAGTGGGAATAATGCCCGTTAAATCATCAAGAGTATATCCAATAGCATCTCGGTGCTTCCTTAGAACTTTCAATAATCTTTCTTCTTCATGTTCTGAAAGGCTAGCACTAATAATAACATGATATATCTTCGTTTCATCAAGATAAGCATATTTCAAAGTGTCCGACAATTGTTTTCATTCAAACACAAGATCACCTTTAGGTGGAGGAGGACCTCCTAGAGTTTCAATAGGCAAATTGTGTTTAAGCAGAGGACGTTGTTCAAAGAAAATCTTATCTATTTCATTTCTTTCATGCATATGTAAATCATTTTCATGGTATAGCAAATATTGTTCTAGTGGATCAGTAGGAGGCACAAAAATAGAAGAAAGATCAATTAATTCATCTTTACTAGGCAATTCTTTTTCATGAAGTTTTCTACTAAACTTGGAAAAATTAAACTCATGAGACTCATCACCAAAACTAACACCGACAGTTTGTTTCTCACAGTCTATTCTAGCATTAATGGTGTTCAAGAAAGGTCTACCAAAGATAATGGGACAAAAGTCATCTTGTGGGAACCAATAACAAGAAAATTAGTAGGGTATTTTATTTTCCCACACAAGACTTCAATATCTCTAACAATCCCAATTGGTGATATAGTGTCTCTATTAGCAAGTTTGATAGTAACATCTATGTCTTCTATCTCTGCGGGTGCTATGTCATTCATAATTTCTTGATATAAGGAATAAGCAATAGCACTCACGCTAGCACCTATGTCACATAAACCATGATAACAGTGATCTCCTATTCTAACTGAGACAACGGGCATGCCAACAACATGTCTATGTTTATCCTTTTTATCAGGTTTGGCAATTCTAGCAGCTTAAGTAAATAACATGCCCATCTACATTTTCTTCCAAGAGATCCTTAACCATAGCAATACTAGGTTCTACTTTAATTTGTTCATCAGGTTTAGGTGTTCTAATATAGCTTTTGTTGACCAAAGTTGAAACCTTAGCATGTTCCTTTATCCTAACAGGGAAAGGTGGTTTCTCAATATAAGCAATAGGAACAACTGGATCAACATTATAAATTATAGTTTCTTCTTTAACTGGTACCGGTTCTTTAATATCTTCTTTAATAGGTGGGTGATATTTAAACCACTTCTATTTAGGGAGATCAACATGAGTAGCAAATGGATCACAAAAGGAAGCTACTATCTCAGAGTCAAGTCCATATTTAGTGCTAAATTTTTGAAAAGCATCGGTATTCATAAAAGATTTAACACAATCATACTTAAGTTTAATACCTAACTCTTTAACTTCATCAAGTTTCCAATCTTCAGAGTTGCCTTTGATTCTTTCCAAAATATCCCACCGGAATCCAATAGTCTTCTTCATACAATAACCAGAACAAGAAGTATCAAGCATGATTTGATAATTACGAGAAAGCCGGGCATAAAAATTCTGGATAATAATGTCTCTTGAGAGCTCATGATTGGGGCATGAGTGTAACATTGACTTCAGCCTCCCCCAAGCTAGAGTGATACTTTCTCCTTCACGAGGCCAAAAATTATATATATAATTCTGATCACGATGAACTAGATGCATAGGATAATTTTTTTGATGGAACTCCAATTTCAACCGATTCCAATTCCAGGATCCAATATCATCGCATAGACTATACCATGGCAATGCTTTTATCTTAAAAGATAAAGGTAAAACCTTATTCATAACTTCATTTCCGGGCAAACATGCAAGATTGAACAATGCACAAATTTGTTCTACATATATCAAGTGCATATCAGGATGTTCGGTTCCGTCTCCTGCATAAGGATTAGCTAGCAGTTGTTCTATCATACCCAAAGGAATTTCATATTCAATATTTTCAGTAGGTGCAGTAGGTTGAGGGGTAGCTAATTATGGTTCCGATCAAGGTGAAGATATCACGAACAAACCCCTCAAAGGATTGTTTTCCATAGTAACAAGTGACAATAAATTTCAGCACACTATATAAATGTTTCCTTACCAAATTCCACTTACCAAAGGTGCTTCACTCCCCGGCAACGGTGCCAGAAAATAGCCTTGATGAGCCACAAGTATAGGGGGTCAATTGTATCTCTTTTTGATAAGTAAGAGTGTTGAATCCAACGAGGAGCAGAAGGAAATGACAAGTGGTTTTCAGCAAGGTAATGTCAGCAAGTGCTAAAATTGTAAGTAGCAGAGTAGCTTGATAGCAAGATAATTTGTAACGAGCAAGTAGCAATAATAGTAGAAAAAGTTCAGAAAGTCTGCCCAATCCTTTTGAGGCAACGGACATGCCAAAATGGTTTCTTATGATAAGCAAAGTGTTCTTGAGGGTGCACGTGATTTTCATCTAGTCACTTTCACCATGTTGGTTTGATTTTTGTTCGGTACTTTGATAATCTGATATGTGGGTGGACCGGTCCTTAGGTGCTGTTCTTACTTGAACAAACCTCCTACTTATGATTAACCCTCCCGCAAGCATCCGCAACTACAAGAAAAGTATTAAGAATAAATTCTAACCATAGCATTAAACTTTTGGATCCAATCGGTCCCTTACGGAATAGCGCATAAACTGGGGTTTAAGCTTTTGTCACTCTCGCAACCCATCATCTAATTGCTACTCCACAATGCATTCCCATAGTCCCAGATATGGTGAAGTGTCATGTAGTCAACGTTCACATGACACTAATAACGGAATCACAACATACATACTATCAAAATATCATACACATATCAAGTTCACATGATTTCTCCTGTGACCTCAAGAAAAAAAGTAACTGCTCACAAATGATAATCATGCTCAAGATCAAAGGGGTATCAAATAGCATATTGGATCTGAACATATAATCTTCCACCAAATAAACCATACAGTAATCAGCTACAAGATGTAATCAACACTACTAGTCACCCACAAGCACCAATCTATAGTTCCGGTAACAAGATTGAACACAAGAGATGAACTAGGGTTTGAGATGAGATGGTGTTGTTGAATATGTTGATGGATATTTCCCTCCCCAAGATGGGAGAGTTGGTGGTGATGATGATGACGATGATTTCCCCCTCCGGGAGGGAAGTTCCCCTGGCGGAATCGCTCCGCCAAAGGGCAAAAGTGCTCCTGCCCAAGTTCCGCCTCGAGACGGCGGCGCTCCATCCCAGAAGTCATCTCTTATTTTTTTTCTAGGTCAGAATGACTTATTACCAGAAGATGGGCACCGCAGGTGGGCCTGGGTGAGCACAACCCACCAGGGCACGCCTGGGCTCCCTGGCGCACCCAGGTAGGTTGTGCCCACCTGGTGGGCCTCCTCTGGTACTTATTTGCTCCAATATTCTTCATATATTCCATAAAAATTATCCGTGAAGTTTCAGCTTGTTTTGAGTTGTGCAGAATAGGTAGCCTGACGTAGGTTTTCCAGGTCCAGATTTCCAGCTGCCAGAATTCTCCCTCTTTTTGTATACCTTGCATATTATGATAGAAAAGGTATTAGAATTACTCCAAAAAGCATTATTATGGATAAAAACATCATAAATAACAGTAGGAAAACATGATGCAAAATGGACGTATCAGTGAGCACAAAGTAACATATGTCATGCAACATCGAAGTCTAACTCTCTTCCTATGCATCGGCATGTCATAAAAGAACAATTCATGCACATCAAGTAAAGGCCAATACATAGCATAAGCAGTTTCTTGCAATTTTATTGTATTGGAAACATAGAGGCGGAGATGTAGTTCCTCTCTCATAATAATTGCAAGTAGGAGTAGAAAGCACATGCATATTATATTCATCAAAATCATCATGTGTGGTAGTAGAACACAACCCATTAATATAGTCCTTAATAAGCGCAAACTTCTCCGATATAGTGTAGTTGGGAGAATTCAAAAAGATAATAGGACTACCATGTGTGGGTGCAATAGCAACTATTTCTTTCTTAACATAAGGAATTATAGCAAGTTCATCTCCATAAGCATAATTCATGTTGGCATCTTGGCCACAAGCATAGCAAGCATCAATTTCATCAAAAAGGGATATTCCAAATGAATCCAAGGGATCATAGCAATTATCATAGCATTCATCCTTCGATGAGCATGAAGGGAAATTAAACAATGTATGAGTTGAAGAGTTACTCTCATTAGAAGGTGGGCACGGGTAGCTAATCCACTCTTCCTCCTTTTGTTCTTCGCTCTCCTCGTCTCTTTTTCATCTAATGAGCTCACAATGTCATCAATTTTTTCTTTCATAGTTTCCTACAAAATATTAGTCTCTTCCTGGACAGCGGAGGCTTTCTTAATAAACGCATCAATATCGGCAATATATTCATAATTCTCGTAGCAATATTTAAGTATAGCAAAATTTTGTGGCCTATAATCACCGTCATCAAAAGCTTCATACTTTTCAAACAAAGATTCAATTTCATAGCACCCTTAAAAGCAACGAATTCTTCTGTTCGTTCCACATCATAGTAATCATATATACCATTAGCATAAGAAGTCGTGGTTTCATTATCATTAAATTTACATGAAAAGGGGAGGTGTGGAGGCTCCATCCTAGAGCAACAAGTATAACCATATCTCAAGCATAAATTCCGAGCATACCAATGCAACTTTTGAATTTGATCCCATAACAGTTTCCCTTTTTGAGTCAAGCGACAATCCCTAAACTATTCATGTTGATCCAACGTGTCTCCCATTATATAATTGAATGGGGTTTTCTCAAGATTATTAAAGTAGTGCATAATATCTTTCACATAATGAGCATCGAGGGTTTTAGGAGGTTCCCCATCTCCATGAGTAGCAAGTACACCTTTTTTGGTATTTCGTGTTCCATATCCATAGCTAAAGATAGAGAACAACTTAGAACAGCAAATGAAATCTACTTAGTGATAACGCAAACAAGCACACACGAGAATATTCACCCCACGTTGTCGCTCTCCGGCAACGGCGCCAAAAAGGTCTTGATAAGCCAGAAGTATAGGGGATCAGTTGTAGCCTCTTTCGATAAGTAAGAGTGTTGAACTCAACGAGGAGATAAAGGTAGAACATTTATTCCCTCAAGTTCAATCGACCATCGATACAACTCCACGCACGCTTAACGTTCGCTTTACCTAGAACAAGTATGAAACTAGAAGTACTTTGTAGGTGTGATAGGATAGGTTTGCAAGATAATAAGGAGCATGTAAATAAAAACTAGGGGCTGTTTAGATAAAGACACAACTAAGTTAGTTTTAGTAGAGAGATTTTTGTCACAAGAAAGTTATTTGTCCCTAGCTAGGTGTAACGCCCTCGATGCGGCTATAGCTCCCGCGTGTCGAGGCACGACTTAGAGACATAACCGCATTGAAAGCAATGTCGCAAGTCAGGTAATCATTACAACATCCCATGTAATATGTAAAAAAAGGGGAGATACATAGTTGGCTTACACTCGCCACGTCACATCAGAGTACATAAATAACATCCATCAAACAATCACTCATGGCCCGACTACGGCGCCAAAATAGAAAAGAACCCAACATGCGACAAGGCCCTGAATCGAACCCCAACTAGGCACCACTACTGATCATCGGGAAAGGAAACATAATAACACTGAGAGTCCTCGTCGAACTCCCACTTGAGCTCGTACTCGTCACCTGGAGCGAAATCACCTGGTCCTGCATCTGGAATTATAGTATCTGTGAGCCATAGGGACTCAGCAATCTCGCACCCTCGCGATCAAAACTATTTAAGCTTATAGGAATGGATAAGGTAAATATATGTGGAGCTGTAGCAAGCGACTAGCATATGTGGCGACTAACTTATCCGCAAAAGAGAGCGAGAAGAGGAGGCAAGGCGCGAGCGAGAATCTAGAGGAAAAACCTGCGCAAGCATTACTCCAACACCGTGTCCACTTCCCGGACTTCGCCGAGAAGAGGCCATCACGGCAACACACTCAGTTGATTCATTTTAATTAATTAAGGTTTAAGTTATCTACAACCGGACACTAATAAATTCCCATCTGCCCATAACCGCGGGCACGGCTTTCGAAAGTTCAATCCCTGCAGGGGAGTCCCAACTTAGCCCATGACAAGCTCTCACGGTCAACGAAGGAATATACCTCCTCCCAAGACGTTCCGATCAGACTCGGTATCTCGGTAACTCAAGACACTTCGACAGGTTAAAACAAGACCAGCAACACCGCCCGAATGTGCCGACAAATCCCGATAGGAGCTGCACATATCTCTTTCTTAGGGCACACTCAGATTGTCTTAGGTACAGGTAGGCCAGCCCAGAGTTGCCCCTGGTGGCCACCGGTAGCTGACAGGTGGACCAACACTCAGAGGAGCACTGGCCCC
>NC_041384.1:461766385-461768707 GCF_002162155.2 Triticum dicoccoides | reverse complement strand
GGGGGGGTAAAATAAGATGACCCTTGAGTCTGCAAAACCCAAGGGAAAGAAAAGTCTAGGTGGAAAATGGTAAAACCAAGGTTGGGCATTGCTGGACAAGCTTTACTCAAGGCGAAATATCAAGGGGTTCCCATTATAACCCAACCGCATAAGGAACGCAAAATCCGGGAACATAACACCGATATGACAGAAACTAGGGCGGCAAGAGTGGAACAAAACACTAGGTGAGAGGCCGAGCCTTCCACCCTTTACCAAGTATATAGATGCATTGAGATAACATAGCAATATGATGATATCCCAACAAGTAAATAAATGTCCCAACAAGGAACGGCTCCAATCTTCACCTGCAACTAACAACGCTATAAGAGGGGCTGAGCAGAGCGGTAACATAGCCAAACAACGGTTTGCCAGGACATGGTGGGTTAGAGGTTCAACATGGCAATTGGGAGGCTGACAAGCAAAAGGTAGGCATCGTAGCATTGGCATAGCAAGAGCGAGCAAACTAGCATAGCAAAGATAGTAGTGATTTCGAGGGTATGATCGTCTTGCCTGCACAGTTGTCAGAGTTGACTGGATCCTCACAAGCAAACTCAACGGGCTCCTTGGTAGCGAACTCATCTCCCGGCTCTACCCAACAAGACAAACAAGCAACAAGGATACAATCAACCACATGCAAGACCAAGCAATATGATGAAATGATGATATGCTATGCGGGATGCGATGCGGGATGCAAAATGCAAGATATGACAGGAAACGCATGAACCTGGCCTCAACTTGGAGTTCCAAGGGTGCCACTGGATAGAGGGGATGAAATCGCTTGAAAATGATATAAAGATCATTGGAATCGGAGTTACGGTTTGGAAATGGCAAGCGTTTTAAGATATGACACCGGTCTGCGATTTACAGCAAGTAGGCATCTAAATGCAACGAACTGAACATGCTACAGCCACGAAACATGATAACAAAATACATGGCAGGGATGCACACAAGATGCTTATCAAAAGACTAGGACTGAGCCACGGCCAATTCATCCATTATGAGGTTCAAGCAAGCATGGCAAAAACGCAAATGCAAAACAGATTCCAGACAGTGAAATTAACACTTGTCTGAAATTTCAGATCACGATGCTCTCTTCGGAGCAGCAAAACAACATGATACATGACCTGAACATGACAAGTAAGAACATGGCATGGAGCTACTCAACAAGCTTAACAAAATACCCAAAATGACCTGGGGCCAAAAGGGTTCACAAAATATATTAACGGGCACACGAACATAGCTAAAACACAATCAGTTTCCAGACTTGGTGAAAACTGAGACATGCTGAAATATAACTCACGAAGGCATGTAAACGAGCTCGATGCACTCACCACGGTGCAAGTCATGGCAAGGCAGGCATACACCCATTAAGAAGGCACAAAATACAAGCTAGACATGGCAAGAACAATGGCATAGCATGCACGGATCATCTACAGTAACAACGGCAAAATCGCAAACGAGTTGACGATCTGCCCAGATTCACCATGAAGCAAAAGTAGAGCTCGATTTACTCAAGCTATGGTGCTCCATAATTGCAAACAGAGACATGGATGGATAGAGCATAACATGATTAACAAAACTCCTTTACTGATCATCCTCAAAAGAGGCACAGATCACTAGGAAACAAGCTGAACATATGGCATCATGAACTAAAATACCCCAGACTTAGTGAAAACAACTAAGTCCCTGAAAACAGATTTACCGGGTGCCTCTCTTTGCAAGCTTGCACAAGTCACCACACACATCCTAAAAATGCATGGGTTGCACCTCTAGAAAGAAGACAAAATCCTTAACAAAACATATGAAGGACTCACAGGCATAGCATGCACACAATAATCATGGCAAAAAATGACAAAAGTCTAAAATGAACTAGCAGATCTGACAATTAACTCACGAAGCCTCCTTCTAACAGCATTTTGGGCACCAAGATGAACTCAAATGAAAATGATTCAATGGAATGAAATTATGTACTCGTCGAGGCGAAGATTTTGATATATAATATGCCCAAATCGGAGCTCTGGATGCAAAGTTACAGGCGGTCAAAGTAGGCATAAAAAACTTAGGGGGGAGAGGGAAAAGTCAACCGGCTAGGTTTTTTGGATCTAGATCTGGGCGACACTGTAGCAGGTACTGTTCATCCGAGCGCGAATTCCGAGGATGGCCGGCCTTGGAGCTCGCCGGACTTGCCACCGGAGTGGAGAGAAGAGGGGCCGGGCGGCGTGGAAGCCGAGGCGGCGTCGGTGGTCGGCGGCGGGCACCGGGCGGCGGAGGCGGCGACCCGGC
>NC_041384.1:461756291-461765851 GCF_002162155.2 Triticum dicoccoides | reverse complement strand
GGCGGGCACGGGCGGCTTGCGGGAGAGGAGGCGGAGGAGGGAGTTGGGCCCCGCGGGCCAGACGCGGGCCCCGCGGGCCTAACGCGGCGGGAGGCGGCGAAGTGGTCTCGGCGGCGGCGGAGAATCACGACGTGACACATGGCGGCGCGGGCTATCCGGACATGTCCGCCTCGCACGATTTCGTCCGGCGGCGGCGGGAGAGATGGATCTAGGGTTAGGGGTGGTAGAGACCCGGGATTTTTGAGGGGGGGTGTATATATAGGCATAAGTGGAGCTAGGAGAGTCCAAATGAGGTGCGGTTTTCGGCCACGCGATCGTGATCGAATGCTCTAGGACATGGAGCAGAGTTTGGTGGGTTTTGGGCCAAATTAGAGGGGTGTTGGGCTGCAACACACACAAGGCCTTTTCGGTCCCTCAGTTAACCGTTGGAGTATCAAACGAAGTCCAAATGATACGAAACTTGACAGGCGGTCTACCGATAGTAAACCAAGGCCGCATGACAAGTCTCGGTCCAATCCAGAAATGTTTAATCCCCACACACGAAAGAAAGCTAGAAATGACCACCGGAGGAGAACGAAGCGCCGGAATGCAAAACGGACAACGGGGAAAATGCTCGAATGCATGAGACGAACACGTATGCAAATGCAATGCACATGATGACATGATATGAGACGCGTGAAAACGAAAACAACACACGGAGATAGAACCCGAACCCGAGGAAATAAATATAACTTAACGCCGGAAATGGCAAGAGTTGGAGTACAAAAAGGGAAAGTTACATCCGGGGTGTTACAACACTCCACCACTACGAAAAGATCTCGTCCCGAGATCTAGGACTGAAAGAACTCCGGGTACTCAGAACGGAGGTGATCCTCGCGTTCCCAGGTAGCTTCACGGTCGAAATGGTGAGACCACTTGACTTTGAGAAATTTGATTGACTTGTTGCGAGTCTTGCGTTCAGTCTCTTCAAGAATAGCAATTGGGTGCTCACGATAAGAGAGATCTTCTTGGAGCTCAATGTCCTCGAAGTTGACGGTGCGGTCAGGCGTCTTGAAGCACTTTCGAAGCTGAGAGACATGGAACACATCATGAACATTTGCAAAGTTTGAAGGAAGCTCAAGTTGATAGGCGAGGTCGCCTCTCTCGCTGACAATCTTGAAAGGTCCCATGTATCTAGGGGCAAGCTTCCCTTTGATACCGAAGTGACGAGCACCTTTCATAGGAGAGACGCGGAGGTAGACATGATCTCCGATCTCAAAAGCCAAATCACGATGCTTACTATCATAGTAGCTCTTCTGGCGGGATTGGGCTGCTTTGAGGTTATCACGAATGACTTTGCACATTTCTTCTGCTTCTGTGATTAAGTCATTACCCAAAAGCTGACATTCACCGGTTTCAGACCAGTTGAGAGGGGTACGGCACTTCCTGCCATACAGAATTTCAAAAGGGGCCTTGCCCGAACTTGCTTGAAAACTATTGTTGTAGGAGAATTCAGCATAAGGAAGACAATCCTCCCACTTCATGCCGAAGGAGATCACACAAGCCCTGAGCATATCTTCAAGAATCTGGTTGACACGCTCGACTTGACCGCTTGTTTGAGGATGGAAAGTAGTGCTAAAGCGGATGTTGGTGCCCATGGCCTTCTGAAAAGAATCCCAAAACTTCGAGGTAAAGATGCTGCCACGGTCTGAAGATATCACTTGAGGAATACCGTGCAGAGAGACAATGCGAGAGGTATAGAGTTCCGCCAATTGAGCTGCAGTGATCGACTCTTTGATAGGCAGAAAGTGAGCCACTTTGGTGAGCTTGTCGATGACAACAAATATAGCATCATTGCCACGCTTGGACTTTGGAAACCCAGTCACGAAGTCCATTTCAATGTGGTCAAACTTCCATTCTGGAATGGCAAGAGGTTGGAGGAGACCAGCTGGCCTTTGGTGTTCTGCCTTCACTCTTCTGCAGACATCACATTCATTCACGAATTGAGCGATCTTGCGCTTCATTCGAGTCCACCAATAAGCTTGCTTGAGATCCTGATACATCTTCGTACTCCCAGGGTGGATGGAGAGGAGAGAATTGTGAGCCTCGTTCATGATCACTTTACGAAGTTCACCTTTGGGCACAACAATACGATCCTCGAAGAAGAGAGTGTCCTTGTCATCAAGGCGGTAGCACTTGTACTTGGACTGACTCTTGGCAATCCCAATCTTCACCTTTTTCACCATAGCATCAAGAAGCTGGGCTTAGCGAATCTGGTCTTCTAAGGTAGGAGAGACTTGAAGGTTGGCGAGGAAACCTTGAGGAACAACTTGCAGATTAAGTTTGCGGAAAGCTTCACAAAGCTCGGGTTGATAAGGCTTGAGAATCAGACTGTTGCAGTAGGCCTTTCTGCTCAAAGCGTCAGCAATCACATTAGCGTTGCCTGGAGTATACTCAATACTCGGATTATACTCTTGAATCATTTCGACCCATCGAGTTTGCCTGAGGTTGAGATTAGGCTGAGTGAAGATGTACTTGAGACTCTTGTGATCAGTGAAGATGTCCACTTTTCTTCCCAATAGAAGATGTCTCCAAGTCAAAAGAGCATGCACAACTGCCGCCAACTCGAGATCATGAGTGGGGTAGTTCTTCTCATTAGGCTTCAACTGGCGAGATGTATAAGCAACAACTTTCTTCTCTTGCATCAATACTGCGCCAAGACCTTGGAGAGAGGCATCACAAAAGACCTCGTACGGTTTGGATTCATCAGGCGGAGTCAGAACTGGAGCAGTGATCAACTTCTCTTTCAAAGTGTTGAAAGCAATATCACACTCCGGAGACCAAACGTACTTGACGTGCTTCTGAAGAAGATTAGAGAGAGGCTTCGTGATCTTGGAAAAGCTTTCAACGAATCTTCGGCAATAGCTTGCGAGACCGAGAAAACTGCGGAGTTGTTTCACATTCTGAGGAGGTTCCCAATGCACAATTGCAGACACCTTCTCAGGATTCACGGAAATGCCCTTGGCAGAGATGATATGACCAAGATAAATAACCTCATCGAGCCAAAATTCACACTTGGAGAACTTGGCATAGAACTGATGTTCCCTGAGCTTATCGAGAACCAAACGCAAATGCTTGGCATGATCTTCCTTGTTCTTCGAGAAAACCAGAATGTCGTCGAGATAGACCAAAATGAAGTCATTGGTGTAGGCATTGAAGATGAAGTTCATCATGCGAGAGAACGTCGGAGGAGCGTTGGCGAGGCCAAAAGACATGACAGTGTATTCATATGACCCAAAGCTTGTTCTGAATGCTGTCTTGGGAATATCTTCTTCATGAATGCGAATCTGGTGATAACCCATACGAAGATCAAGCTTGGAGAATACTTGAGCACCTTTGAGTTGTTCGAACAGCTCATTGATGTTGGGAAGTGGGTATTTGTTCTTGATGGTCTTCTTGTTCACTGGACGGTAATCAACACAAAGTCGGTCCGTTCCATCCTTCTTCTTCACAAAAAGAACACCACAACCCCACGGAGAAGAACTAGGCCGGATGAGACCCATTCTTTCTTGCTCATCGAGTTGCTTCTTCAGCTCCTTCAACTCTTCAGGTCCGAGCTTGTAAGGACGTTTGCACACAGGTTCCGTGCCGGGCTCAAGTTCAATAACGAATTCAACTGGCCGGTGCGGAGGCATTCCTGGGAGCTCTTCTGGAAAGACGTCTTGATATTCACAAACGACTGGAATTTGAGAGATGGCATCCAATTCACCCTTCTCATTGAGAGAAAAATAGACGGATAGTATTATCCCGAGCGGCGAAGACAATTACATCCTCAGACGAATGAGTCAATTGAAACTGTCTGGCAGCACAATCAAGATGTGCCTTGTGCTTAGAAAGCCAATCCATTCCGAGAATAAGATCAATATCCGAGTCACCGAGAACCGTTGGAGAAGATAGAAACTTGTAGTCACCCAAAGTGGTAGAAACATCCGGAGCAATGGAGTTAGCCTGCATGCGCTTACCGGGAGAGACAACTACTAAAGGACTAGGCAAAATTTGCAAAGGCAAACCATGCTTAGATGAAAATGGTCTCCAGATGAAACAATGCGATGCACCTGTGTCAAAAAGAACTTTTGCAGGAATATCATTAACAGGAAGGTTACCCATGATCACATCTGACGAGTCCTCTGCCTGAGCTGCATTCATCAAATTGACCTTGGCATGCTTGGGGTTATGCTTGACCACAGCTGTACTTGCCGATCTGACAGGAGGAGGAGGAGGAAGACACCTCTGGTTGAAACACTTGTTGGCATAGTGACCCTTCTGTTGGCACTTGTTGCACGTGACCTCTGAAAGCGGACGGTGATACGGAGCACTCGATCTTGGAGCTTGAGACGAAGTCTTGTTCTGAAAGCTTGGGTTGGGTGGGTGGGAAGAACCACTGCCACCTTTGCTCTTCTGCTGATATGGCTGACAGAACGGAGGAGGAGGAAGCCAAAACTTCTGCTGCTTGGCCACTTGAGTAGAGGAAGAAGGAGTAACATCTCTGACTCGCTTCCTGGAAGCATCACACCTCAACTGAGCAGCCTCTTGCTTCAGTGCCATGTTGTAGAACTCATCATACCTCAAGGGCTCGAAGAGGACAAGAGCGAGCTGAATATCTTCTCTGAGACCACCCCTGAACTGATATATCATGCTCTTCTCATCAGGCACGTCCTGCTTGGCAAAGCGGGCAAGCTTCTGAAACAATTTGTTGTAGTCATAGATAGACAAAGAGCCTTGCTTCAGATTGCGGAATTCCTCATGCTTTCTTTCAACCACGCTCTGCAGAATGTGATGAGCTCGGAAATCTCGACGGAAATCATCCCAAGTGATAACACGTCCACCTCTGGAATCCTTGTACTGCTGGAACCATTCTGCAGCTTGATCTTTGAGTTGGAAGGAAGCGAACTTGACAAAGTCCTCAGGCCTGACGTTAGTGCACTCGAAATGCTTACACAGATCCACAAGCCAATCGTCAGCATCGGTTGCCTCAACACAATTGCTAAAAGTCTTTGGCCCGTTAGCAAGGAACTGGTTGAGTGTAGCAAAGTGACTCTGATTGCTGCCTTGATTCCCTTGACTGCCTTGATTGCGCTCTTGGAGAATTTGCATGATCAGCTGAGTGTTTGCATTGGTTGCGGCCATCACAGCTTGCCATGCCTCTAGAGGAGGTGGAGGCGGTGGCGGATCTTGATTCTGGTTCTGACTGGTGCTCTTAGCGGGAGCCATCCTGAAGAGGTTGACCACCGTTAGCACATAAACAGATAAATGAAGCTGAAACCAACGGAATGAAAATTGCAACATATAGTCTTCACATCCGAACAAAATGAACGAATGCATTCCTCTTCAAATGGTCACATATCCATAAATTGAGAAGCCACGTAGAATTAAGGTAGAGGAATAAATCAACAAGGTACGGATCAAGAACGAATAATCAGTAAGAAATCCCAATCTCAAACCAATATCCGTGGAAGAAGAACTAGGGCTACTAGAATTCCCACCTATGAAACTCCCGAACTTTTCCGGTTATGCAATCAGGTGTTGGGGATACAGGGGAAGCATAATATCTCACCCAAACTAGCAAATCCTACATCCAGCTGTATCCATCCTTCAACACATAACCAAGAAAACTTCGGAAACCATCTACCTCAACCTTTGAAAAGCATCCGTTATACAAGTTATGGCGATACTCCCGAACTCCCGCCCTAGTACTGGGTGGCGTCGAGGTTATCTCACCAATGAACTGCATAAAAGAGATTTTCAATGTCGGCGAACATATCTCAAGTATTCCAGAATTGCAACGATAAAATTATGATGAAAACAACTCAGAGCTCAACTCCCCGGGACACTTCCACTAAACCCCTGACAGGAGGCACCAGGACAGTATTC
This sequence comes from Triticum dicoccoides, assembly GCF_002162155.2. Lineage (NCBI taxonomy): Eukaryota > Viridiplantae > Streptophyta > Magnoliopsida > Poales > Poaceae > Triticum > Triticum dicoccoides. Next base: position 461,759,941 of record NC_041384.1, on the reverse strand, counting down.
TCATCATAAGCCATCGGAACAAATCCAAGATACTCGCGTTATCCTAAATTTTTTTTTGTGAAATTTGAGAAGAGAAGAGTCAAAACTCTACGTCAGGATGCCTTACCAGAGCGATGAGGAGACTGGGAAGTAAAAAGAATTCCTAAGCTCTCCGATATATAATTCCTAAGTGACTCAAAACATTTTTCTAGACACAACTCGGCTGCTAAAAACGATCAAGCAATGGGGCTCCTAAGGCCGGGGAAGGCTCTGATTACCAACTTGTAACGCCCTCGATGCGGCTATAGCTCCCGCGTGTCGAGGCATGACTTAGAGACATAACCGCATTGAAAGCAATGTCGCAAGTCAGGCAATCATTACAGCATCCCATGTAATATGTAAAAAAAAGGGAAGATACATAGTTGGCTTACACTCGCCACGTCACATCAGAGTACATAAATAACATCCATCAAACAATCACTCATGGCCCGACTACGGCGCCAAAATAGAAAAGAACCCAACATGCGACAAGGCCCTGAATCGAACCCCAACTAGGCACCACTACTGATCATCGGGAAATGAAACATAATAACGCTGAGAGTCCTCGTCGAACTCCCACTTGAGCTCGTACTCGTCACCTGGAGCGAAATCACCTGGTCCTGCATCTGGAATTATAGTATCTGTGAGCCACAGGGACTCAGCAATCTCGCACCCTCGCGATCAAAACTATTTAAGCTTATAGGAATGGATAAGGTAAATATATGTGGAGCTGCAGCAAGCGACTAGCATATGTGGCGGCTAACTTATCCGCAAAAGAGAGCGAGAAGAGGAGGCAAGGCGCGAGCGAGAATCTAGAGGAACAACCTGCGCAAGCATTACTCCAACACCGTGTCCACTTCCCGGACTCCGCCGAGAAGAGGCCATCACGGCAACACACTTAGTTGATTCATTTTAATTAATTAAGGTTTAAGTTATCTACAATCGGACATTAATAAATTCCCATCTGCCCATAACCGCAGGCACGGCTTTCGAAAGTTCAATCCCTGCAGGGGAGTCCCAACTTAGCCCATGACAAGCTCTCACGGTCAACGAAGGAATATACCTCCTCCCAAGATGTTCTGATCAGACTCGGTATCTCGGTAACTCAAGACACTTCGACAGGTTAAAACAAGACCAGCAACACCGCCCGAATGTGCCGACAAATCCCAATAGGAGCTGCACATATCTCTTTCTCAGGGCACACTCAGATTGTCTTAGGTATGGGTAGGCCAGCCCAGAGTTGCCCTGGTGGCCACCGGTAGCTGACAGGTGGACCAACACTCAGAGGAGCACTGGCCCGGGGGGGGGGGGTAAAATAAGATGACCCTTGAGTCTGCAGAACCCAAGGGAAAGAAAAGGCTAGGTGGCAAATGGTAAAACCAAGGTTGGGCATTGCTGGACAAGCTTTACTCAAGGCGAAATATCAAGGGGTTCCCATTATAACCCAACCGCGTAAGGAACGCAAAATCCAGGAACATAACACCGATATGACGGAAACTAGGGCGGCAAGAGTGGAACAAAACACTACGTGAGAGGCCGAGCCTTCCACCCTTTACCAAGTATATAGATGCATTGAGATAACATAGCAATATGATGATATCCCAACAAGTAAATAAATGTCCCAACAAGGAACGGCTCCAATCTTCACCTGCAACTAACAACGCTATAAGAGGGGCTGAGCAGAGCGGTAACATAGCCAAACAACGGTTTGCTAGGACATGGTGGGTTAGAGGTTCAACATGGCAACTGGGAGGCTGACAAGCAAAAGGTAGGCATCGTAGCATTGGCATAGCAAGAGCGAGCAAACTAGCATAGCAAAGATAGTAGTGATTTCGAGGGTATGATCGTCTTGCCTGCACAGTTGTCAGAGTTGACTGGATCCTCACAAGCAAACTCAACGGGCTCCTCGGTAGTGAACTCGTCTCCCGGCTCTAACCAACAAGACAAACAAGCAACAAGGATACAATCAACCACGTGCAAGACCAAGCAATATGATGAAATGATGATATGCTATGTGGGATGCGATGCGGGATGCAAAATGCAAGATATGACAGGAAACGCATGAACCTGGCCTCAACTTGGAATTCCAAGGGTGCCACTAGATAGAGGGGATGAAATCGCTTGAAAACGATATAAATATCATTGGAATCGGAGTTACGGTTTGGAAATGGCAAGGGTTTTAAGATATGACACCGGTGTGCGATTTATAGCAAGTAGGCATCTAAATGCAACGAAATGAACATGCTACAGCCACCAAACATGACAACAAAATACATGGCAGGGATGCACACAAGATGCTTATCAAAAGACTAGCACTGAGCCACGGCCAATTCATCCATTATGAGGTTCAAGCAAGCATGGCAAAAACGCAAATGCAAAACAGATTCCAGACTTAGTGAAATTAACACTTGTCTGAAATTTCAGATCACGATGCTCTCTTCAGAGCAGCAAAACAACATGATACATGACCTGAACATGACATGTAATAACATGGCATGGAGCTACTCAACAAGCTTAACAAAATACCCAAAGTGACCTGGGGCCAAAAGGGTTCACAAAATATATTAACGGGCACACAAACATAGCTAAAAACAATCAGTTTTCAGACTTGGTGAAAACTGAGACATGCTGAAATATAACTCACGAAGGCATGTAAACAAGCTCGATGCACTAACCACGGTGCAAGTCATGGTAAGGAAGGCATACACCCATTAATAAGGCACAAAATACAAGCTAGACATGGCAAGAACAATGGCATAGCATGCACGGATCATCTACAGTAACAACGGCAAAATCGCAAACGAGTTGACGATCTGCCCAGATTCACCATGAAGCAAAAGTAGAGCTCGATTGACTCAAGCTATGGTGCTCCATAATTGCAAAACAAAGACATGGATGGATAGAGCATAACATGATTAACAAAACTCCTTTATTGATCATCCTCAAAAGAGGCACGGATCACTAGGAAACAAGCTGAACATATGGCATCATGAACTAAAATACCCCAGACTTAGTGAAAACAACTAAGTCCCTGAAAACAGATTTACCGGGTGCCTCTCTTTGCAAGCTTGCACAAGTCACTACACACATCCTAAAAATGCATGGGTTGCACCTCTGGAAAGAAGACAAAATCCTTAACAAAACATATGAAGGACTCACAAGCATAGCATGCACATAATAATCATGGCAAAAAATGACAAAAGTCTAAGATGAACTAGCAGATCTGACAATTAACTCACGAAGCCTCCTTCTAACAGCATTTTGGGCACCAAGATGAACTCAAATGAAAATGATGCAATGGAATGAAATGATGTACTCGTCGAGGCGAAGATTTTGATATATAATATGCCCAAATCGGAGCTACGGATGCAAAGTTACGGGCGGTCAAAGTAGGCATAAAAAACTTAGGGGGGAGAGGGAAAAGTCAACCGGCTAGGTTTTTTGGATCTAGATCTAGGCGACACTGTAGCAGGTACTGTTCATCCGAGCATGAGTTCCGAGGATGGCCGGCCTTGGAGCTCGTCGGACTTGCCGCCGGAGTGGAGAGAAGAGGGGCCGGGCGGCGTGGAAGCCGAGGCGGCGTCGGTGGTCGGCGGCGGGCACCGGGCGGCGGAGGCGGCGACCCGGCGCGG
>NC_041384.1:461683002-461755592 GCF_002162155.2 Triticum dicoccoides | reverse complement strand
GGGCGGCTTGCGGGAGAGGAGGCGGCGGAGGGAGTTGGGCCCCGCGGGCCTAACGCGGCGGGAGGCGGCGAAGTGGTCTCGGCGGCGGCGGCGAATCACGACGTGACACGTGGCATCGGCGGGCTATCCGGACATGTCCGCCTCGCGCGGTTTCGTCCGGCGGCGGCGGGAGAGATGGATCTAGGGTTAGGGGTGGTAGAGACCCGGGATTTTTGAGGGGGGTGTATATATAGGCATAAGTGGAGCTAGGAGAGTCCAAATGAGGTGCGGTTTTCAGCCACGCGATCGTGATCGAACGCTCTAGGACATGGAGCAGAGTTTGGTGGGATTTGGGCCAAATTAGAGGGGTGTTGGGCTGCAACACACACAAGGCCTTTTCGGTCCCTCGGTTAACCGTTGGAGTATCAAACGAAGTCCAAATGATACGAAACTTGACAGGTGGTCTACCGGTAGTAAACCAAGGCCGCATGACAAGTCTCGGTCCAATCCGGAAATGTTTAATCCCCACATACGAAAGAAAGCTAGAAATGACCACCGGAGGAGAACGAAGCGCCGGAATGCAAAACGGACAACGGGGAAAATGCTCGGATGCATGAGACGAACACGTATGCAAATGCAATGCACATGATGACATGATATGAGATGCGTGAAAACGAAAACAACACACGGAGACAAAACCCGAACCCGAGGAAATAAATATAACTTAACGCCGGAAACGGCAAGAGTTGGAGTACAAAAAGGGAAAGTTACATCCGGGGTGTTACACTAGGCAATCGATAACTAGACAGGTAATCATTATTGTAATTTTATATGAGGGAGAGGCATAAGCTAACATACTTTCTCTCCTTAGATCATATGCACTTATGATTGGAACTCTAGCAAACATCCGTAAATACTAAAGATCATTAAGGTAAAACCCAACCATAGAATTAAAGTATCAAGTCCTCTTTACTCCCATACGCAAACAACGTACTTACTCAGGTTTAAGCTTATGTCACTATAGCAAACCACCATAAGCAAATCATGAACATATTGCAAACCCTACAGGGGGATTACTCATGCTTGCACGACATGGAGAGCACCATAGGACAACACCAATAATAAAACATACAACTCAAACCAATCACGATCATCAATTAACCCATAGGACAAAACAGATTGATAACCCACAAGTATAGGGGATCGCAACAGTTTTCGAGCGTAGAGTATTCAACCCAAATTTATTGATTCGACACAAGGGGAGCCAAAGAATATTCTCAAGTATTAGCAGCTGAGTTGTCAATTCAACCACACCTGGAATGTTAATATCTGCAGCAAAGTGTTTAGTAGCGAAGTAATATGATAGTAGTGGTAACGGTAGCAGAAGTAATATTTTTGGTGTTTTATAGTGATTGTAACAATAGCAACGGAAAAGTAAATAAGCGAAGAACAATATATGGAAAGCTCGTAGGCAATGGATCAGTGATGGAGAATTATGCTGGATGCGATCGATCATGTAACAGTCATAACCTAGGGTGACACAGAACTAGCTCCAGTTCATCAATGTAATGTAGGCATGTATTCCGAATATATTCATACGTGCTTATGGAAAAGAACTTGCATGCCATCTTTTGTCCTACCCTCCTGTGGCAGCGGGGTCCTATTGGACACTAAGGGATATTAAGGCCTCCTTTTAATAGAGTACTGGACCAAAGCATTAACACATAGTGAATACATGAACTCCTCAAACTACGGTCATCACCGGTAAGTATCCCGATTATTGTCACTTCGGGGTTAACGGATCATAACACATAATAGGTGACTATAGACTTGCAAGATAGGATCAAGAACTCTCATATATTGATGAAAACAGAATAGGTTCAGATCTGAAATCATGGCACTCGGGCCCTAGTGACAAGCATTAAGCATAGCAAAGTCATAGCAACATCAATCTCAGAACATAGTGGATACTAGGGATCAAACCCTAACAAAACTAACTCAATTACATGATAAATCTCATCCAACCCATCACCGTCCAGCAAGCCTACGATGGAATTACTCATGCATGGCGGTGAGCATCATAAAATTGGTGATAGAGGAAGGTTGATGATGATGGCGACGGATTCCCCTCTCTGGAGCCCCGAACGGACTCCAGATCAGCCCTCCCGAGAGAGTTTAGGGCTTGGCGGCGGCTCCGTATTGTAAAACATGATGAATCCTGCTACCTGACTTTTCTCTCCCTGAAAGTGAATATATGGAGTCAAGGTTGAGGTCGGTGGAGTGTCAGGGGGCCCACGAGGTAGGGGCGCGCCCAGGGGGGTAGGGCGCGCCCCCACCCTCGTGGACAGGGTGTGGGCCCCCTGACATGGATCTTTCTTCCAGTATTTTTTATATATTCTAAAATAATTCTCCGTTGATTTTCAGGTCATTCCGAGAACTTTTATTTCTACACAAAAATAACACCATGGCAATTTTGCTGAAAACGGCGTCAGTCCGGGTTAGTTCCATTCAAATCATGCAAGTTAGAGTCCAAAAAAAGGGCAAAAGTGTTTGTAAAAGTAGATACGATAGAGACGTATCAACTCCCCCAAGCTTAAACCTTTGCTTGTCCTCAAGCAATTCAGTTAATAAACTGAAAGTGATAAAGAAAAGCTTTTACAAACTCTGTTTGCTCTTGTTGTTGTAAATATGTAGAGCCAGCATTCAAGTTTTCAGCAAAGATTATGAACTAACCATATTCACAATAACATTTAGGTTTCATGTTTACTCATATCAATGGCATAATCAACTAGCGAGCAATAATAATAAATCTCAGATGACAACACTTTCTCAAAACAATCATGATACGATATAACAAGATGGTATCTCGCTAGCCTTTTCTGAGATGGCAAAACATAAATGCAGAGCACCTTTAAAGATCAAGGACTGATTAGACATTGTAATTCATGGTAAAAGAGATCCAGTCAAGTCATACTCAATGTAAACTAACTATAATGAATGCAAATGACAGCCGTGCTCTCCAACTGGTGCTTTTTAATAAGAGGATGATGAATCAACATAAAAGTAAATAGATAGGCCCTTCGCAGAGGGAAGCAGAGATTTATAGAGGTGCCAGAGCTCGGTTTTGAAATATATATGAATAATAGTTTGAGCGGTATACTTTCATTGTCAACATAACAACCGAGAGATCTCGATATCTTCCATGCTACACACATTATAGGCGGTTCCCAAACAGAATGGTAAAGTTTATACTCCCCCTCCACCAACAAGCATCAATCCATGGCTTGCTCGAAACAACGAGTGCCTCCAACTAACAACAATCCTGGGGGAGTTTTGTTTGCAGTTATTTTGATTTTATTTGCATAAAGCATGGGACTGGGCATCCTAGTGACCAGCCATGTTCTCGTGAGTGAGGAGCGGAGTCCACTCCTCTTGAGAATAACCCGCCTAGCATGGAAGATATAGACAACCCTAGTTGATACATGAGCTGTTCGAGCATACAAAACAGAATGTTTATTTGAAGGTTTATAGTTTGGCACATACAAATTTAGTTGGAACGTCAGGTAGATACCATATGTAGGTAGGTATGGTGGACTCATATGGAACAACTTTGGGTTTTATGGAATTGGATGCATAAGCAGTATTCCCGCTTAGTACAAGTGAAGGCTAGAAAAAGACTGGGAAGCGACCAGCTAGAGAGCGACAACAATCATGAACATGCATTAAAATTAATCAACACCGAATGCAAGCATGAGTAGGATATAATGCACCATGAACATAAATATCGTAGAGGCTATGTTGATTTTGTTTCAACTACATGCATGAACATGTGCCAAGTCAAGCCACTCGAATCGTTAAAAAGAGGATACCACCCTATCATACCACATCACAACCATTTTAATAGCATGTTGGCACGCAAGGTAAACCATTATAAGCTCCTAGCTAATTAAGCATGGCATAAGCAACTACAATCTCTAATTGTCATTGCAAACACTTTTATTCATAATAGGCTGAATCATGAACAATGAACTAATCATATTTACAAAAACAAGAGAGGTCGTGTTCATACCAGCTTTTCTCATCTCAATAAGTTCATCATATAATCATCATTATTGCCTTTCACTTGCACGACCGAATAGTGTGGAAAATAATAATAGTGCACATGCATCGGACTAAGCTGGAATCTACAAGCATTCAATTCAAGAGAGAAGACAAGGTAATATGGGCTCTTTGTTAGATCAACAATAATGCATATGAGAGCCACTGTAACATTTTCATTATGGTCTTCTCCTCTCAACCCCCAAAGAGCAAGAAAGAAATAAAACTATTTACACGAGAAAGCTCCCAACAAGAAAAAGAAGAACAAGAAATCTTTTTGGTTTTCTTTTTAATTACTACTACTACGGGCATGGAAAGTAAACTAACTAAAAAACTACAACTAATTTTTTGGTTTTTTCTTAAGGTTTATCAAACACACAAGAAGAAAGCATAAAAAGGGAAATACACTAGCATGGATAATACAATGAAAAAGTATGAGCACCGACAACTAGCATGAGTGTGTGAACAAAAATGTAATGTCGGTGAGAAATACGTACTCCCCCAAGCTTAGGCTTTTGGCCTAAGTTGGTCTATAACCACGACTGGCCTGTTGGATATCCAAAGTTATAGTTGGGGTCGTACTGAGAAGGATCCTCCTGGTGCCACTGGTTGGCAATCTCTTCCGGATTCCACTGATAAATAGACTACCGGTGAGGATCAAATTGTGGTTCCGGCTCTGTAGCTGGTGTGGGGTTTCGGTAGGCATGAATGGCCTCTGGCGGAACAAGGTACTTGTCTGCAGATAAGTCAAACAAGGAAGCAACAGGCAAAGTAATAGTCTCAGGGTGATTTTTATCAAATATTAGCTTGTATTTAAGCATATTTTCCTTATTCTTAACGAGAAAATCATGTGCTACCATACTCTTATAGTCTAGAAAAATAGGAGGCATCAACTTCTCTTCCTTCTCGTAATGCCTAATAGGTATGTTAAAGTGTGCAGCGAGGCGCGAGATAAAGATACCTCCCAAGATGGGGCCCTTAGTACGGTTAACATTTAACCGCTTTGCAACAATAGAACCAATACTAAATGTGTCATCATAGAACAAGGCATGGCACAAAATAACAATATCAGGGGCACTAAGGTTGCCACAGTTTCCGCGACCAATTAAGCATCTACTAGCAAATATTGCAAAGTAACGTAAAACAGGAAAATGTATGCTAGTGATTCTTGCATGGGAAACTTTCCTAGTTTCCCCTACAGCAATTGTATCAATAAACCCTTCCACATCGTCACAATGCGGTTCCTCTACACTGCCCTCAAAAGGGATCAAACAAATCCGACAAAAATCATGAAGTGACATCTCCTTATGCTCATCATATAAATAAAATTCCACCGAAGGTGGTGAGATCCTTGCATGGAAATGAAAGTTTTGCACAAAGATATTGGTGAGTAAGAGATACTGTTCGCGTTGGTCGTGGAGGAAGGCGGTGAGGCTTGCGTTCTCAGCCAACTCGTAAAAATCATCATAAATCCCGACTGCTCTCAAGAAATCATCACAAGGCCATTCAAACGGTCGAACTTCCGCGGTACGAGGGAGATTATATTTGGGCCTCTTACCCTCCTCACTTTGCTTATCCTTCGAGCTTCGGCTCGATGAGCCCCTCAAAAATCTCTTCATCTTTTTCTGAAAATTTCTGAAATTTTTAGTAACTTCAAAATAAAAGTGAACCAACTCAACAAAATTGATAGCAACTACTCCTACAAGTGCCTAGAGGCCATATCATGCATTAGAACTACTTTTGACCATATAAATTTGACATGCAAGCCCAAGAACAGGGTCACCTAAGCAGCAAAAAATTTCAATGAATAAAGCAATAGAACAAAAACTAATTGGACCATTGGAGGGGTCACATACCAAAGAACAATCCCCCAAAGCAGTTTTGTGAATGGAGCTTTGAGCTAGGAGATCGAAAATGGTAGCAAAATGAGCTAGAACTCGGGTTTGAGCTGGCTAGTGATTTTTTGGGAGGAAGAAGGAGTGTGTGGTAGCTGGAATAAGTGGAGGGGAGCCACCATGGGCCCACAAGGCAGGGGGCGTGCCCAGGGGTGGGCGCACCCTGGACCCTCATGGCCAGGTGCTTTCTCCCCCGATGAGTTCTCAGTGCCAGATATTCTCAAATATTTCAGAAAAAAATTCATATTTCATATCTAGGGCATTTGGAACACTTTTACTATTTTTATTGCATGGATAATTCAGATAATAGACAGAAAAATACTATTTTTACTTTATTTAATGTAAATAACAGAAAGTAAAAAGAGGGTACAGAGAGTTGTGTTTTCTAACTTCATCCATCTCATGCTCATTGAAAGGAATCCACTAACAAGGTTGATCAAGTCTTGTTAACAAACTCATTCCGAATAACTTGGAACCGGAGAAATTTCGAATAACACTATGTTACCTCCACGGGGATGTGCATGTCCCCAACAATAAGAATATCATATTTCTTCTTGACAGTAGGAAGAGGAAACTCAAAACCTCCAATAGTAATAGTTGAAATTTTCCAATAGAATTGATACTGTGGACTTTAGGTTGTTTCCTCGGAAAGTGTACCGTATGCTCATTACCATTAACATGAAAAGTGACATTGCCTTTGGTGCAATCAATAATAGCCCCTGCAGTATTCAAAAAGGGTCTCCCAAGAATAATGGACATACTATCGTCCTCAGGAATATCAAGAATAACAAAGTCCGTTAAGATAGTAACGTTTGCAACCACAATAGGCACATCCTCACAGATAGCGACAGGTATAGCAGTTGATTTGTCAGCCATTTGCAAAGATATTTCAGTAGGTGTCAACTTATTCAAATCAAGTCTACGATATAAAGAGAGAGGCATAACACTAACACCGGCTCCAAGATCACATAAAGCAGTTTTAACATAGTTCATTTTAATGGAGCATGGTATAGTTGGTACTCCTGGATCTCCAAGTTTCTTTGGTATTCCACCCTTAAAAGTAAAATTAGCAAGCATGGTGGAAATTTCAGCTTCCAGTATCTTTCTTTTATTAGTAACGATATCTTTCATGTACTTAGCATAAGTATTCATTTTAAGCATATCAGTCAAACACACACACACAAAAAGATAGGTCTAATCATTTCAGCAAAGCGCTCAAAATCCTCATCATCCTTTTTCTTGGATGGTTTAGGAGGAAAAGGAATGGGTTTCTGAACCCATGGTTCTCTTTCTTTACCGTGCTTCCTAGCAACAAAGACTCTCTTATCATAACGTTGATTCTTTGATTGTGGGTTATCAAGATCAATAGTAGGTTCAATCTCTACATCATTGTCATTACTAGGTTGAGCATCAACATGAACATTATCATTAACATTATCACTAGGTTCATGTTCATTACAAGATTGTGTTTCAGCATCAGAAATAGAAATATCATTGGGATTCTTAGGTTTGTCAACAACAGATTTACTAGAAGCATGTAAAGTCCTATCATTTTTCTTTCTCTTCCTTTTAGAAGGACTAGGTGCATCTATATTAGTTCTCTGAGAATATTTCTCAATTCTCTTAGGATGGCCCTTAGGATACAAAGGTTCCTGAGTCATTTTACCACCTCTAGTTAAAACTCTAACAACATTACCATTTTTCTTATTATTTATTTCATTGAGCAAATCATTCTGAGCCTTAAGTACTTGTTCTACTTGAGTGGTAACCATAGAAGCATGTTTACTAATAAGTTTTAGTTCACCTTTAACATTAGCCATATAATCACTCAAGTGTTCAATTATATCAGCATTATGTTTCAATTGTCTACCAACATAAGCATTAAAATCTTCTTGCTTAACCATAAAGTTATCAAACTCATCTAAGCATTGGCTAGCAAACTTAGTAGGAGGGATTTCAGCTTTATCACATCTATAGAGAGAATTTACCTTTACTACCTGTGTCGGGTTATCAAGAACGTATGTTTCTTCAATAGGTGATGAATTAAGACCATGTATTTCTTCAACAGGAGGTAAATTCTTAACATCTTCAGCTTTAATACCCTTTTCTTTCATAGATTTCTTTGCCTCTTGCATATCTTTAGGACTGAGAAATAGAATACCCCTTTTCTTCGAAGTTGGCTTAGGAGTTGGTTTAGGAAGTGTCCAAGTATTTTCATTAGTCAGCATATTATTCAATAGAATTTCAGCTTGATCAACAGTTCTTTCCCTGAAAACACAACCAACACAACTATCTAGGTAATCTCTGGAAGCATCGGTTAGTCCATTATAAAAGATATCAAGTATTTAATTTTTCTTGAGAGGATGATCAGGCAAAGCATTAAGTAATTGGAGAAGCCTCCCCAAGCTTGTGGGAGACTCTCTTCTTCAATTTGCACAAAATTATATATTTCCCTTAAGGCAGCTTGTTTCTTATGAGCGGGGAAATATTTAGCAGAGAAGTAATAAATCATATCCTGGGGACTACGCACACAACCAGGATCAAGAGAATTAAACCATATCTTAGCATCACCCTTTAATGAGAACAGAAATAACTTAAGGATATAATAATAGCGAGTTTTCTCATCATTAGTGAATGGGGTGGCTATATCATTCAATTTAGTAAGACATGCCACAACAGTTTCAGACTCATAGCCATAGAAAGGATCAAATTCAACCAAAGTAATTAACTCAAGATCAACAGAGAAATCATAATCCTTATCAGTAATAAAGATAGGTGAAGTAGGATAAGCAGGATCATATTTCATTCTTGCATTAAAAGACTTTTCTTTAAGCTTAGCTAATAATTTCTTAAGATCACTTCTATCATTGCAGGCAAGAAAGTCTCTAGTAGTTTCTTCATCCATAACATAGCCCTCAGGCCCAATAGGCAATTCATATCTAGGGGAGAATCTTCATCATCACTTTCATCAATATTATCAGTTTCAATAATTTCATTCTCTCTAGCCCTAGCAAGTTGTTCATCAAGAAATTCACCAAGTGGCACAGTAGTATCAAGGATACAAGTAGTTTCATCATAAGTATCATGCATAGAAGAAGTGCCATCATCAATAACATGCGAGATGTCAGAATTAATAGCAGAAGCAGGTTTAGGTGTCGCAAGCTTACTCAAAACAGAGGGTGAATCAAGTGCAGAGCTAGATGGCAGTTCCTTACCTCCCTCATAGTTGAGGGAAAAATCTTGGTTCTTTGATCTTTCAAGTTCTTCATAATGATAAGTAGATATAAATCCCAAGTGACTCAAAGAATAGAGCTATGCTCCCCGGCAACGGCGCCAGAAAATAGTCTTGATAACCCACAAGTATAGGGGATCGCAACAGTTTTCGAGGGGAGAGTATTCAACCCAAATTTATTGATTCGACACAAGGGGAGCCAAAGAATATTCTCGAGTATTAGCAGCTGAGTTGTCGATTCAACCACACCTGGAAACTTAATATCTGCAGCAAAGTGTTTAGTAGCAAAGTAATATGATAGTAGTGGTAACGGTAGCAGGAGTAATATTTTTGGTGTTTTATAGTGATTGTAACAATAGCAACGGAAAAGTAAATAAGCGAAGAACAATATATGGAAAGCTCGTAGGCAATGGATTAGTGATGGAGAATTATGTCGGATGCGATCGATCATGTAACAGTCATAACCTAGGGTGACACAGAACTAGCTCCAGTTCATCAATGTAATGTAGGCATGTATTCCGAATATAGTCATACGTGCTTATGGAAAAGAACTTGCATGACATCTTTTGTCCTACCCTCCCGTGGCAGCGGGGTCCTATTGGAAACTAAGGGATATTAAGGCCTCCTCTTAATAGAGTACCGGACCAAAGCATTAACACATAGTGAATACATGAACTCCTCAAACTACGATCATCACCGGTAAGTATCCTGATTATTGTCACTTCGGGGTTAACAGATCATAACACATAATAGGTGACTATAGACTTGCAAGATAGGATCAAAAACTCTCATATATTGATGAAAACATAATAGGTTCAGATCTAAAATCATGGCACTTGGGCCCTAGTGACAAGCATTAAGCATAGCAAAGTCATAGCAACATCAATCTCAGAATATAGTGGATACTAGGGATCAAACCCTAACAAAACTAACTCGATTACATGATAGATCTCATCCAACCCATCACCGTCTAGCAAGCCTATGATGGAATTACTCACGCACGGCGGTGAGCATCATGAAATTGGTGATGAAGGAAGGTTGATGATGATGGCGACGGATTCCCCTCTCCGGAGCCCCGAACGGATTCTAGATCAGCCCTCCCGAGAGAGTTTAGGGCTTGGCGGTGACTCCGTATTGTAAAACGCGATGAATCCTTCTCCCTTATTTTTTTCTCCCCGAAAGTGAATATATGGAGTCAAGGTTGTGGTCGGTGGAGCGTCAGGGGGCCCACGAGGCAGGGGGGCACGCCCAGGGGGTAGGGCGCTCCCCCCACCCTCGTGGACAGGGTGTGAGCCGCCTGACGTGGATCTTTCTTCCAGTATCTTTTATATATTACAAAATAATTCTCCGTTGATTTTCAGGTCATTCCGAGAACTTTATTTCTGCACAAAAATAACACCATGGCAATTCTGCTGAAAACAGCGTCAGTCCGGGTTAGTTCCACTCAAATCATGCAAGTTAGAGTCCAAAACAAGGGCAAAAGTGTTTGGAAAAGTCGATACGACGGAGACGTATCACAGATCTAGTCAAACATCATAGGATAGTCATACATCATTGGGAAATAATATATAGTGTTGAGCACCATGTTTAAGTAGAGATTACAGTGGGAAGAAGAGGTGTTACACCGCTGCATAGTGGGGGAGAGAGTTGTTGATGACGGCGGTGAAGTTGTTGGTGAAGATCGCCAGCACGATGATGGCCCCGGTGGTGTTCCGGCGCCTCCGGGGGAGAGGGGGAAAGAGCCCCCCTTCTTCTCCTTCCTTGACATCCCCCCTAGATGGGAGAAGGGTTTCCCCTCTAGTCCATGGCCTCCATGGTGGCGGAGGGGCGGGAGCCCCTCCGAGATTGGATCTCTCTCTCTGTTTCCTTCTATTTCTGCGCTCCCAGATTCTGGCCTTTCACTGTTTCTTAAATTCCTAGAGATCGTAACTCCAGTTGGGCTGATTTTTAACATGATTTTTATCTGGATATGAGCTTTCTTGTGCTAGAAGAAGGGCACCAACTGCCTTATGGGGTGACCACAAGGGCCCAGGGTGCGCCCTACCCCTTGGGGCACGCCCCCTGCCTTGTGGCCCCCTCGGGCATCATCTCACGTTGATTCCACTTCCCAAAATTCACATATATTCCAAAAAAAATCTCTGTAAGTTTTTATCGTGTTTCGACTCCGTTTGATATGGATTTTCTGCGAAACAAAAAACATGCAACAAACAGGAACTGTCACTGGGCACTGGATCAATATGTTAGTCCAATAAAATCATATAAATTGTTGCCAAAAGTATGTAAAAGTTGTAGAATATTGGCATGGAACAATAAGAAATTATCCATAGGTACCTAAAGAGGACTAAGGAAATGTTTCTCGGTTATGGAGGTGATAAATAGTTTGTCGTAAAGAGTTACGTCGATGCAGGCTTGGACACCGATTCAGATGAATCTGAGTCTCAATCTGGATACATATTGAAAGTGGGAGCAATTAGCTAGAGTAGCTACATGTAGAGCATTGTTGACATAGAAAATTTGCAAAATACATAAGGATCTGAATATGACAGACCTGTTGACTAAACTTCTCTCACAAGCAAAACATGATCACACCTTAGTACTCTTTGAGTGTTAATCAGATGGGGATGTGAACTAGATTATTAACTCTAGTAAACTCTTTGGGTGTTGATCACATGGCGATGTGAACTATGGGTTTTAATCACATGGCGATGCGAACTAGATTATTGACTCTAGTGCAAGTGGGAGACTGAAAGAAATATGCCCTGGAGGCAATAATAATGTTGTTTCATATTTCCTTATTCATGATAAATTTTTATTATTCATGCTAGAATTGTATTGATTGGAAACCTAAATACATGTGTGAGTATATAAACAAATACCGGGTCCCTAGCAAGCCTCTACTAGACTAGCTCATTGATCGAAGATGGTTAAGGTTTCCTAACCATAGACATGTGTTGTCATTTGATAACGGGATCACATCATTAGGAGAATGATGTGATGGATAAGACCCATTTGTTAGCTTAGAATATTGATCGTTCAGTTTATTGCTATTGCTTTCTTGATGACAAATACATAATCCTTTGACTATGAGATTATGCAACTCCAGGATATCGGAGGAATACCTTGTGTGCTATCTAACGTCACAACATAACTGCATTGGTGTGTGTCGGTGCTGTACAAACGGTTTTTAACCCCTTTCCGTGATGGCATTTGGAACCGTCACCAAGTGAGTGTGGGCGATAGGGGGGCCCTTCCGACACGACCCAGAAACCGTCGGGGATAGGGAGCCTTGATGCATAGAATTATCCCTATATAACCGTTTCCGGTATCTCGAATATCCCAAATGCTTCATCCTTACTACTCGTTTGTGCTCGCATTGCCATCGCAGTCAGAGTTTTGTGGTTTTACCTAAAACCAGGCAGATTCCAGGCACGAGAGCTTTCCAGGCAGGGGAGTTTTACGATGCCTGGCACATCACTAACAGTTCAGGACTATAAATCGTTTATGATAGGTAGACAGTCACACACATTTAGTTTTCCCGCACCGTATGTGATAGTGTGTGGATCACACACGCTTTGCAAACGGCAACTATGTGCATGCTTGCACACGTTTCCTCTCTGTGAACCGTCTCGGATTATGGTGTATATCACAAAAGTTTATGTTTTACGAACCGTGTGTGCCGTAATGACCTGCACAACGTAATTTCGCCCTAATTTAATTGCTGCTATTTAAAATTGTACCTAATATAAACTTGAAAGTAGGCTATAGCTTTATTCATATCCATCGGGTTCAAACAACCAATGCATTATTGGATTCACAGGTACATATGTTTAAGAATTACATAAGCATCAAACAAAGAATGATGAACCAGGGTTCTATACTTGTACTATTACAGATGGTAAAGAAAGAGGCGATAGACATTCCGGTTGCTGAACAAGGTGAAGCGGAATGGCCCTATTGTGCTCTCCTGGATGCAGAAGGCATGCAAGACTCTAGTCCAAGCCCTTATGATGGTCGGCCGCCAATCATGTAGTTTGAGAGGTAATCTTGAGTAAACTTCTTCAGGATCCACTGCAAAAGAAAAAAGATTCAGATATTGTCATCTAACACAACTCATTACAGGCAGTAAAAAGAAGGCTACATGGTTCTTACTTACCATCCTGCAGTTCACTGTTGTCTTGCATAAAGTGTAAACAAAGAGTTCGATTGACATCTTTTGACCCATTTTAATAACAATCATTATCAGTTTCCTCACTTGATGCTGGTTCATGAATATCTCATTGCCCCATACGCAGAAAGGGTCGAAGTGTGGATCTTTGGCAATGATATATGTACCTAAAAGCACCAAGTTAATATTAGAAGCTAAACAACAATTGAAAAATGATGTAGTTCAACACTCCCTCCATCCCATTATATAAGATTTTATTACATGTATATCTAGACATCATCAGATCATTAAGGTAACACTCTTCCTTGTTGATATGTAGCCTGGGATTCCATATTTAGTCATTCAGTACAATGCATGTTGCTAAACAACAATTGAAAAACGAAAAGGCAGATTAACTACAATATCCTTAACAACAACCAAATATCGTAATTCATAGTGGTATTGTTGAAAGTTTTATTGATGAAATTGAATTGCACAACAAATAGTTGCACATATAGAGCATCACATTGTGAAGAACTGAAATAAACAAGTCATAAGGACATCTCTAGGTGATCGTTAAAAAGTTGAAGGACTAAAACCCTTAGTGGATATATATATATACCCCAGCAATTTTTGGCCTTTTCTAGTCGATCCCCTAAACTTAAGGTTGCAAACTTCAATTTGATCAAGTTCAAAGCAGGTTCAACCGAAAGTAGCATGCATTCAAACATAAACATAGATAGTTTTGCATAACCAAACATAAAACATAAATTTAAACTAAGCTAAACTACTTTCGGTCGAAGTAGAGGTTGAGCCAATCCTTCCTCGTCATGTACGATGTGCCGCTAGCCGGGTCCGGGCCGGTACCGTCGTCGGGGTCGTTGGGGAAGGCACTCCTCCACTTGTCGATGTTGATATCCTCATTCTCGGGGCCCACCTCGACGCCCTCCGCGCCGCCGTCGTCGCCGCCTTCGACCTCACCATCGGAGGAGAGTGTGATAACCTCGCCGCCCTCCATGCCGCCATCCTCGCCTCCTTCGACCTCGTCATCGAAGGAGAGCGTGATAACCTCGCCGCCCTCCGCACTGGCAAAGATCGGCCGCTCCGCCTCCACGAGCTTAGGGTGTTGCCGGCGGAGCTCTTGCATGTAGGCCTCGTCAACGGGCTCGGCCTCGAGGCGCTCCCATGCCTCGCGCTCCTCCCACGTCATACCCGAGCTCACCACCCCTGGCTTCGGCGGAACGAGGTCGACCGAACATGTGCTGAAGGGGAAATTGAGCCTAGCCGTTGTGTGGTAGCGGACCTGCCAGCGGTCGTACTCCATGGCCGTGAGCTCGGCCATGTGGAAGCTACCGAGCCACCGGCGGGTGTGGGTCTCTCGATCTGTAATCTCGGTGACCAACGTCCCCCATCGCCGCTGCCGGACCCTAAGGTAGGACCTCATCGGCTGCTGGGTCTGAGGGAGGACGAGGAAGTCCTCGAACCAGCGTAGGGGCGCGACAGCGGGCAGATCGGGGGACCGGCGATGGCGGATCGAGCCCACAGAGGACGACGGGGACACCTCGGTGGCCACCTCACCGGCGTCGGGTGAAAAGGCTGCGATAAACCTCTTTTTGGCCATTGGCTCCTCGAGCTCCCTGGCACACAGGCAGAGGTTGAGGATGGAGGCGCCGGCGATGGCAGCGACCTACCAATGGTTTCGAGGGGGGCAAGGTTGTGTTTGAGTAAATACTGCGGCAACTGAAAATTTTACTAGGCGGGAGTAACAAGGCGGGGCTACTGAAAATGTTGATCAAGGGCGAGCATATATTTTTGAGATTTCAAGGGATGAAGAGGCGGCAGTAAAATGTCGGGGCTACTGAAAATTTGAATAAAGGGACTAAAGCAGAGCGGGAGTTTTTGGGGAGTGAGCTAGTGTGCTTGACACGCCAACTGTGTACTGTAGCCGACGCACCTTCTCGCATAAGCCATAGGCGTACTATACAACGACGGTGGTCCACACGGTTGGTGATAATAAACTATGTGGGATCTACTTGATTTGAATTACATAATGGGGTCACAGTGGCAATGGATGTTGTTTGAATTGCAAGACCTTTTATCTGCAGTGAACATGCAACTATATGTGTGTCGTAAAAGAATTGGAATTATTCAGGGTTTGTTTGGACATTTTATACATTAAACTGGGTTTCTAGCCATTTCAGGTGCATAATTCAAAATTAAACTACATGCACATGCTCCGGTGCATATAAATTGGTTGAAAAATCAAATATGTGTCCTTGAGTGCATGCTTAGGTCCCATGCAAGAAATGGGAATGAAATTTTCGGGGTTTGTGTCCTTTTTTATACATTAACTGGGTTTTCTAGGCATTTTAAGTACATAATTCAAATTTGAACTACAAGCACATGCTCCAGTCACCAAAGTTGGTTGAAAAATGACATGTGTGTCCTTGGGTGCATGCTTAGGTCCCATGCAAGAGATGGGAATGAATTTCAAACACCAGGGCACTATTGATTGCCGACAAAACATTGAGATACCTGGTTTTTAAATTCTAGTAAATCCAAAACTCGTCTGAAATTCATGAAACTTGGCATGCTATCATGGAGCGGCATCAACATGCCGTGGTGAAAATTTTGTCCCATTTGGGGCAGGTTTGGGTATAAGCTTGTCACAAACCAGAGCTTCTCCCAACAAGCGTGATGGTTTCAGTAGGGAACGTGCCATCTTTGGGGACAGAATGATATCCGTTGCCTCTTATTGCTTTAAATTTTTTTCTAGTGTCAACATAGAACAACATGAGTGTTGTGTTTAATCTTGGAATTTTTCGGGGTTCGTTTGGCCTTTTTATACATTAACTGGGTTTTCTAGGCATTTTATGTGCATAATTCAAATTTGAACTACAAGCACATGCTCCAGTGCTCGAAAGTTGGTTGAAAAATGACATGTGTGTCCTTGTTGTGAATTTCTAGGTCCCATGCAAGATATGGGAATGAAATTCAAACACTAGGGCACTGTTGATTGCCGAAAAAATGTTGAGATGCTTGGTTTTTAAATTCTAGGAAATCCAAAACTCATCTGAAATTCATGAAACTTGGCATGCTATCATGGAGCGGCATCAACATGTCGTGGTAAAAAAATTGTCCCATTTGGGGCAGGTTTGGGTATAAGCTTCTCAACAACCAGAGTTTCTCACAACAATCATGATGGTTTCGATAGGGAACGTCCCACCTTTGGGGACGAAATGATATCCATTGCCTCTTATTACATTCAATTTTTTTCTCGTGTCAACATAGAACAACAAGAGTGTTGTGTCAATTTTTGTGTTTTTTAGGGGTTCGTTTGGACATTTTTATGCATTAACTGAGTTTTCAATGCATTTATGTGCATAATTCAAATTTGAACTACATGCACATGCTCTAGTGCATATAAATTGGTTGAAAAATCAAATCTGTGTCCTTGGGTGCATGCTTAGGTCCCATGCAAGAAATGGGAATGAATTTCAAACATCAGGGCACCGTTGATTGCCGACAAAACATTGAGATGTCTGGTTTTTAAATTCTAGTAAATCCAAAATTCGTCTGAAATTTATGAAACTTAGCATGCTATCATGGAGCGGCATCAACATGCCGTGGTAAAAAATTTGGCCCATTTGGGGCAGGTTTGGGTATATGCTTCTCATAGACCAGAGCTTCTCACAAAAAGCATGATGGTTTCGATGGGGAACATCCCACCTTTGGGGACGAAACGATATCCATTGCCTCTTATTGCTTTCAAATTTTTTTCTCGTGTCAACATAGAACAACAGGAGTGTTGTGTCAATTTTTGTGATTTTTGGGGTTCGTTTGGACATTTTTATGCATTAACTGAGTTTTCAATGCATTTATGTGCATAATTCAAATTTGAACTACATGCACATGCTCCAGTGCATATAAATTGGTTGAAGAATCAAATCTGTATCCTTGGGTGCTTGCTTAGGTCCCATGCAAGAAATGGGAATGAATTTCAAACACCAGGGCACCGCTGATTGCTGGCAAAATGTTGAGATACTTTGTTTTTAAATTCTAGGAAATCTAAAACTCGTCTAAAATTCATGACACTTGGCATGCTATCATGGAATGTCACACGACATGCTGTTGTATTTTTCGAGTCCATTTTGTGAGAAGGCGCACTCGAATAACAACCAACAAAGGAATTTTGAAAAAAATAGCTGCCACTTTAATATCTCAAACGGTTGTATAATTCAAATAGTGTGCGTTCTGTTAACCATTCACGTGACGCCACATGTCTTCATTTTAATGGCTATAGGAGGTGCCATGTGGATAGTTGCTTGACCTTGACTGAACGGGAGGCGTGCGAGCGGAGTCTGATGCGCAGGCTGACCGAGAGGCGTGCAAGCTATCCTCAAATGCGCAGGCTCACCGAGAAGCGTGCAAGCTGTACGCTGCGCAAACTCGCTGGGAAGCGAGCCCTTTGACCTCCATGGCCGCCCGCCTTCCTCTCCATTAATGGCGCCCGAGACGCTGTTTAATACGGGCGGCCTTACTGTTCGCCTCCCGTTCCCCTCCCTCCCGCAGACCTCCACCAACGCCATGGCACAGAATGATCATCTGCCACTAGTCTTCAAGTTTGGTGAAGTCGACTCCGAGCCGGAGGAGATAGAAAATAAGGAGGAATGGGGCGTCATGGACATGGCCCAGAACAAGCTGGCCGCTGCGGTTGCTGCCCACACTCCCGTCCCAGCTCCCATCCCCGCGCCCGCGCCAGCTACCATCCCCGTAGCATTGACGGGCTGGTCGCCGAGCACTATCGCAGAGCTGGAAGCCACGGGCGTCAGCGAGGTCTCCGCGGACCCGCGTGAGTTCGTGTACATGCCAGCACCAGCACCCGTGCCCGTGCCCATGCACGCCCCTGCGACGGCCCCCGTGCGTTTGGCTACACCCGTCGCGCCCATGCCCCTGCCCGTGTGCGCCCCTCCACCCACCGTGGTGCCGGTTCCCATGCATTTGGCTGCACCTGCCGCGCCCGTGCCCGTGCGTGCGCCCCCCTTAGCGGCATGGGACGCTGCCGTCGACCGCTACCTCTCAGCAGCGCCAGTTGCCGTCCTCCCACGCCCCGCCCCTCGATCGTGCAATGACATGATGTTTGATTTACAAGTGAAGAACATTTTTCGCTCCCTTGAAAACTTCAACAACGGCGTCCCGGAGGACGACAACGACAACGACGGCGTGGCACGCCGCCTCCGCTGCCGTCGGAAATAGTTCTTTTGGGGGTTTAATACTCTATCTTGAATTCTTGATCATATGAATATAAATTCGTAGTGTGACTGAATGAAAGATATGGTTTGAATGAACTTGCCTTTTTCTATCTTAATGTACAGACTTATCAAACGATTTTCTTTTGAAAAAAATGTTAATGGTTTTTAAATATAAAACAATCATCGCAAACGTTTTAGTTAGAACACATGTAGGCAAACCGACAACTTCCCCAGGAAGCCAATGGAAAATGTACCGAGCAAGATTTCTGCATCCCTTCAACGCAAACGGTTGTTTTGCATGACTCATGTGCAACCACGTAGAAACAATCTGGTAAGATTTGCATCTGTCATTTTGGGTATGTTGCCATTTGTCAAACTGGAAAGATTGACATTTGTTTACCTAGTAACATTGCCATTTTTTAACCTTGTAACACTGCGATTTGTCAAAATATGCAGCTAGAAATCACTAGCACTATCTAATTTTTGCAACTAAAATCACTAGCATTGTTCATATGGACACCACTAGAAGGCGTGAGTTAATGGACGCATATGCAAATGTACCATTGATTACATACAACAAGTCATCAACCCACAACGACAACGAGGATACGCGTTGGATTATAGATCATTTCCAAGAAAACATTCTAGTAAAGTAAAGTTTTTCTCACACAACAAATAACAAAGCGATGAAATGAACTTCAGCTCAGCCACTCATCGGCGTTGGAAACACTTGCTTTGAACCAAAAGTGATTTTCTGGGAAGGGCCAGCTGATGTCAATCTCGAGACCAACGCAGGACTAATCATCCAGGCTGAAGCGGCCTATGTCAGGACCCATATTGGGACGATAGGGAAGCATAGAAATGTCCGAGGTATATATACAGTTGCTTCTCATAAATGGTTGTAACGTTGTGTCAACAGCAGCTGGATCGCCTTCCACCATCACTGGATAGTTTTTTCAAGGAAGAGCGAGTTTCCTCCAAGACTTTCAATACTGAACCAGAGAGAAGGTGTTGGCGCTAGTACACTACTATCCATCCCAAATACCCTGCAACGGATGTTGGAATAGGTCCGGAGAGTGCGACCATGCAAGACAACACCTGCTTCCTTAGTAACATCAGCAATGCCCTGTTGAAAGCACAAGTGCTCCCTGGGTGGTTTTGGTAATTAATGTCAACATATCCCTTGTTGGTCTGATGTTTTCATCTAGTATATTTCAGACAACTTCAACAGATGGAGTGGCGTGGACAAGAGGATATGGAACCCTTTCAAGATGCTAAGGACAAAGGATTGGCTCAAGCTCAAAAGCTCAAGACTCTACATTTTACCTTTAGTGATCCAAGATCACATTGAGTCCATAGGAAAGCCAATACTATTAAAAGGGGATGAGGTGTTGCTTAATGGCTTGCTTGCTCAAAATACTTAGTGATATGCTCCAAAACCCTCAACCACTTTCCCATATCCACATATGTCCCAAACCAAAAGTCAAATTCGGCCCCACCAAAATTTTCCATCCGGCGCCACCGAGTTTACTTGACATAGCCACTGCCACAAACCCTAATCAATTCGGTCTCACTGATGGGATCTCGGTCTCACCGAGATGGGCTTGCAAACTCTCTATTACCTATTGCAATAATTTCGGTCCCACCGAGATATGCAATCGGTCCCACCGAGTTTGCTTAACCAACTCTTTGTTTTTCTTATTACCAAAATCGGTCTCACTGAGTTTGTGTAATCTGTCAAATCAAGATGAGGTTTTACCCTAACCCTAGCACATCGGCCCCACCGAGTTGATCATGTCGGTCCCACCGCAATACCTAACGGTCACATTATGAACTAAATCAGTCCGACCGAGTTTTTTGATTCGGTCCGACCGAGTTTGGTGATTTGTGTGTAACATTTAGATTTTGTGTGGAGGCTATATATACCCCTCCACCAACTCTTAATTCGTAAGGAGAGCCATCATAACATGCCTACACTTCCGGCATACATTTTCTGAGAGAGAACCACCTACTCATGTGTTGAGGTCAAGATATTCCATTCCAACCATATGGATCTTGATCTCTAGCCTTCTCCAAGTTGCTTTCCACTCAAATCATCTTTCCACCAAATCCAAATCAGTGAGAGAGAGTTGAGTGTTGGGGAGACTATCATTTGAAGCACAAGAGCAAGGAGTTCATCATCAACACAACATCTATTACCTTTTGGAGAGTGGTGTCTCCTAGATTGGTTAGGTGTAACTTGGGATCCTCCGTCAAGATTGTGGAGTTGAACAAGGAGTTTGTACGGGCAAAGAGATCGCCTACTTCATGAAGATCTACCCTAGTGAGGCAAGTCCTTCGTGGGCGATGGCCATGGTGGGATAGACAAGGTTGCTTCTTTGTGGACCCTTCGTGGGTGGAGCCCTCCGTGGACTCGCGTAAGCGTTACCCTTCGTGGGTTAAAGTCTCCATCAACATGTATGTACGATAGCACCACCTATCGGAACCACGCCTGTTGGTGTCAAAACCGGCGGATCTCGGGTAGGGGGTCCCGAACTGTGCGTCTAAGGTCGATGGTAACAGGAGACGGGGGACACGATGTTTACCCAGGTTCGGGCCCTCTCGATGGAGGTCATACCCTACTTCCTGCTTGATTGGTCTTGATGATATGAGTATTACAAGAGTTGATCTACCACGAGATCGTAGAGGCTAAACCCTAGAAGCTAGCCTATGATTATGATTGTTTGTTATTTGTATCGACTAGCCTGGCCCTGGTTTATATAATGCACCAGAGGCCTAGGATAACAAGAGTCCTAGCCGAATACGCTAGTGGGGGAGGAGTCCTTGTCTTGACCACCAAGTCTTGTGGAATCTTCCTTGTATGCGGCAGCTGTCCGAACTGGCCCGTGAGTATACGGCCATGGGGGTCCTCGGTCCAATCTAACTGACTGGGAGACGACGTGGTCAGTACCCCCGAGTCCAGGACACCGTCAATAGCCCCCTGAACCGGTCTTCAAGTTGGGGACGCTCCTCGGTTCTTCCAAACTACTCTTTGTCTTCGGTCGTCGGTCTTGAAAACTGGTTCAACAAATCTTCCCATCTTCTATCTTGAGGATTGCCAAGCTAAATCTGAAGATCTCACACGTCGGGTATCCGAGGAGCCCTTTAAGTCTTTGACCTTTATCAATGCCTTGTTATTTTTATGCCACACCTCGGGTTTGAAGTTGTTCCCGGGCGGCAGCGTCCTCTTGCGTCCGAGCTCCAACGCCGGACTGCATTCGAGGTATCTTTTGCAGCCGAGCACCAACGCCGGACCGCTTTCCGAGCTCCAACACCAGAATGTATCCGAGCTCCAATGCCGAACTATGTCCAAACTCCAACACCGGACTGTATCCGGGCTCCAACGCCGGACTATATCCGTGGTGTCATATCACCTTGGTTCAAAAAAGTCGATGGAGTTTAGCCGAGCTTAATGCCGGAAATGCCCTCTATGGAGCCAGCCACTCGCGCCTGAGCTTTATGCCGGACTGCTTCCGAGGTGGTGCACCACCCCGACTGTGGGTCGATTTTTTGTCAATATTTTTGACTGGTGCAATTTATTCTCTGCCGAAATATATAGCCAGTAGCCCTCAAGGTGTGTATCGGTCTAAAACCCGAGATGCACCTGAAGGATGACGTAAAACGGCTGATCCCAGTAGCCGCTGAGACTCAGGTTGATTTGCAAAATCGGCTTGAGGATCAAGTCCTAGCTCCGCAGAATACTTCGGGACACAAAAAGCAGCAGCTCAGTCCTCCAGACTCAGGTTGGGTGCGGCCGACCAACCTGAGGATCAAAATCTCCTCGGAAGCTGTATTGCACTTAATTTTTTTTGCATTGGACAGGCAATGCAGTAGCCCCCGAGGTCGGGTGGCAACACCAGATCAGGGGATCGATGTGCCCCTTTAATATTTGTAATTAATAAGCCCGAAGCCCAGTAGCCCCCGAGCCTTAATGCGGGCACAGGTGGCCGAATTAAGGATCGATATCCATAGTAAAATAAAAAATTATGTGTAATGACTCTATGTATCCAAGTACTTTATGTCATTAATGCTTGGATCCGCATTGTACAAAACTTTGTTGACCAACCATCGGCTTCCACCTCATCGGCCAATAGCCGAGGAGTGTTTTCCCTACTTTATAAAGCCTTTATGAGGGCAAAGATTTACGACAAACAAGGCAATTTGGCCATACAGTTTTATAAACAAAGGTACGCAGAGAGATATGTTATATTACTGTTTAGCATAAGAAATGTCTTCCAAAGAAAATAGTCCCGCTATCGGTTCCTTTCTTTGGGTTGTTATGCTAAGCATGATCAGGAAACCTCAGCTCTAATGTAAGAGCAAAATATTGAGGATTTAGTTTGGGAGGCCAGTTACTAGCCCCCGGTAGTGTTCGGCGATAGTCGAGGTCAAGCCGTAAACACTTCGACCAATGTTATGAATGGCCCGTCATTTAACACAGTCATTGGATCGCTGACCAGTTTACGCTTATTGTGACAGTCAGTTTTCGACTTTCTCCACTGAGGTGCTTAACCATGTGAGCTGGAAGCACAATCGTAGTGGTTCTCCCTTTGCACACCGAGCCGAACAAAGCGGAACGTAGGAGGCAAGCGCAGGAGCCGGGCAACCCAACTATTGACCGAAGACACAATTCAAAACCGATGCATATATAGAAATATCTGAGAATGTTTTTGCCGAATCTCTAAAGGTGCCCGGCATTGCACTGCGAGACTTGTGCTGAAAACACACAAATAGTTTGAAAGTGCCATAAGCTTGGAAAACCAAAAAACGTCGGTAAAAACTTGACGTCCGAACAAGATCAAGTGTCCGGTGCCAATCTGAAAATTGGAAGAAAAAAATTGTGCTTCTGTCATGCTTTAACATGACACATCCGATCTCAAGACTTCACGCGGGTCAGCCTACGGCTTCAAGCTCCTTATCCCAAAGGCGGAGTACTTCTCCGAGGTCAGTTTAGCAAACTAAACTCAAGCGGCTTTCAGAGAGAAGACAGGCTATCCGGCTATTGACCATAAACTCGAGTCGAAAAAGGAGCGGTAGAAAAATACTTTGCAACGACCAAGAAGAAAACAGATTTACTATAAAACAGCTCATATAAATTTTAAGAGCCCCCAAGTGACTTGGGTAAAAGAATTTTATGTATAATGATTGTATGTACCGAAGTACTTATATCATATCTGTGTTCACCCAAACTTTAAACGCGTCTTAACCGACTGTCGGCTTCTCGCTCTTCGGCCAAGGGCCGAAAGGTGTCATGTACTCCACCTGTCGAGAGTATCGACGGTGTTTTCGATGACCTGGCAATTAGGCCATAAGGCTGTAACAGACAAAGTACGCTCAGGGAACTTATGCTATATTACTGACAAAGTGTAAGAAGCATCTTTGAAGAAAATAGTGCCCCCACCGATACCTTTCTTCGGTGCTCATTATTACTATGAGACTTGTGCAATGGATTTTTTGTACTCATGAGTTCCGTTGTGTCCCGACCATGATTGAAAACAATAAGAGCGCTAGCTTTCGGCTTCACCCAGTCTGAGGCCGGAGCTCGGATGACCCGGCCGTGACAATCGCAGAGGTGCTCCGTTTACTCCCTAGGCGAACAATCGGGAATGTAGGGGTAAGCACAGGAGCCAGGCAACCCAGCTTGCAAATCGCTTAGGTTAATATGGTGCATATTGTGGCGAATACACGAAAAGGAACGAAGCCGTACAAGTATAATCATATGCGAGAGGAAAAGCTCCATCAAGGGAGCCCCAAATAAACGGGGTATTTGAATATGCGCGTCACAAACAAAGTTTTGACAAGGAACTTTGTCACAAACAACTTTGTGCCAAAAGTTATAATGCTTGGTCGAACCGAATAAAATTTAAAACTGAAAGTTTTTGAGCATGAAAGCAACTTAGCTGATTAATGTGCTCGGTGTTGATGACGCGATTCGGGCTTGTGGCGGGACGAAGACGCCCATTGATCTGTGACAGATCCGACAAGGTTCACAGTCCTTGGCATGGCCGAGGTCCCAGCCCCCAGGCCCGAGGTTTCCGAGCAAGGAGTTTGGCACTCCGGAGTAGTGAGCACCTAATGCAGTCAAAATCGATTACCAGCTCACATAAAACAGTGCGGTCTAGGAAATAATAATAATAATAATAATAATAATATATAATCCTTGCATAATTTCTTTACACAAAAATAATTTATTTAAATAAATGGGGCCTAGCGTCGAAGCCAATGTCGATGCAGGGCGTCAGCGTGACGCAGTGAAGGCGTGACAAAGCCTGAATTTGCAGGGCGGTCCGGGCTCCGGATGCGGCGTTCGCCGAACTATGTATGGAAACTGACCGGACCACCACGCGACAGTTTTTAATGTGGCCGCCATTTGATAGACCTGTGTACAAATGATGAAACAAACCAAAGTAATAATTCCTTAAGAAAAAAACCCAACAAGCAAAAATTGTTAGGATTAATAGCACCTGGTTTATTTGTTGTAGCATTCCGAAGAAAAGCGACTCCCAAAATCGGGAATCGATCCACACACCCATTGCCTGATGGGCGATAAAGCGATGTCCTGGTGATGCTGGCAAGGGTTGGCTTGCCGAGGCGAAGCCCTCAGTCCAGCTAACGTGACGAAGCTGGTCGGCTGGTGACGTCGAAGTCACCGGAGTATGTTGATGAAGAAATAGCCAAGTCCCCGGTCTAGCCGAGATGACGAAGCAGGCCGGTGAGGAGTTGTTGTAGCTGCCATGTCAGCCGAGGTGGTGAAGTAGTTCGGCGTGATGGACATTTGCTCGAAGAAGCAATAGTGCGGCCGTGCCGACCCAGGTCGTAACTTGTGATGCAGCCAATGCTGGTTTGATGAAGTGACCATGCGGCGATGCCGGTGTGCCTGCTCCGTGTAATCCATGGGGCGGCGATGTTGGTGATGATTTATCCTTGGAGATTCCGAACTCTTATTCGGCTCGCCGAGGTGAGGATCCGAAAAAGTTGAGCTTGGCTTAAAAAGCGACGACATGTCTAGCGCAGCTCGGCAGTCGTGGAGCTATATCGCCGGACTGGTTTGACACCAGTGTGATGGCGAAGATTACCTCAGAGGAGGATTAAAATTTTATGGGCGCGTGTTAAAAACAATGCACAATACCTTAGAATAAAATTCCTTTTAAAAAGGTTGTCAAATATCACGTTCGTAAAGAAACATGAATTTGGGTCGGATCCGTATTCGCGCAGGAAACAGATATGAAAAGTGATGCACTAATCGGAAGGTTCCTAGAGTTTGGACGGTCGGATCGAGCTGAAATTTTGAGGGGTGGTAGAGATGGAAATTCCGCAACTGATGAACGGTTGGATCTTCCACAGGACTTTCGAGCTGGGCTCTGGAGACCACACCCTAAACTCATCCAAATTCCCATCTGGATTTGACAAGGCTCCGGTATATCGTAGATTGTCAGAGATTCCTCCATCGGAACTCGACGAAATTTTCCAGGGTTGTTGTAGACTCGATTCCGCACAATGCCACTGAAGCGATCGTTAAAACGACACTCGAGGAGGCGGTGGCGGCAGATACGCGTTCGCTGTCTAGAAAAACAGCACGGTCGCCCGAGGGCAATCTTGACGTTGAGCCCCCGAGCTCCATGGACGATTCCTCCATGATCTTGATAGAGATCGGAGTTGGTGTTGATGAAGGCACTTGTCCGAAGATGACGATCGGAGGCAGGGCACAGTCCTTGGTCAAGCCAAGGTGACCAGTCGAGCCGGTGACGAAGATGTTGACATCGCAGTTAATCTGCAGACGAGTCATCGACCCTTTTGCCGATCACACAACGGAACTCTCAATGAAAGCACCAATGTCGGTGTCAAAATCGACGGATCTCGGGTAGGGGGTCCCGAACTATGCGTCTAAGGTCAATGGTAACAGAAGACAGGGGACACGATGTGTACCCAGGTTCGGGCCCTCTCGATGGAGGTAATACCCTACTTCCTACTTGATTGATCTTGATGATATGAGTATTACAAGAGTTGATCTACCACGAAATCGTAGAGGCTAAACCCTAGAAGCTAGCCTATGATTATGATTGTTTGTTATCTCTATCGACTAGCCTAGCGCTGGTTTATATAATGCACCAGAGGCCTAGGATAACAAGAGTCCTAGCCGAATACGCTAGTGGGGGAGGAGTCCTTGTCTTGACCACCAAGTCTTGTGGAATCTTTCTTGTATGCGGTAGCTATCCGAACTGGCCCTTGAGTATACGACCATGGGGGTCCTCGGCCCAATCTAACTGACCGGGAGACGATGTGGTGAGTTCCCCCTAGTCCAGGACACCATCAGTGACGTTGGGGTAATCTATGCATAGAGGTTGGTGCACGTTTTCGTCCTATGTTGTAACACCCCGAATGTAACTTTCCATATTTGTAACTCTAACTCTTTTCATATTCGGCTATGTGATATGATATTTCCTTCGTGGTTGGGTTTTGTCTTTCATTTTACATTTTGTTCATGTCATGCATTTCATCTCATGCCATCATGTGCATCTCATTTGCATTCGTGTTCGTCTCATGCATCCAGTCACTTTCCCCGTTGTAAGTTTCGCAATCCGATGCTCTCTCATGCACCCGTTGCACCCCTCTAATCTTGTTTCATGAGCGGGAGAAAAATGTTCTCGAAATGGGTCGACGTTTGTCCAGTGGCCTTGGTTCATCACCGGCAGGCCGCCTGTCAAATTTCGCTTCATTTGGAGGTCGTTTGATGCCCCAACGGTTAACCGGGTAACCGCAAAAGCCTCTCTATTGTTGCAGCCCAACACCCCTCCAAAACAGACCAATAACACATCTAAACCCCTCCATGCTCTCCGTCGTTCGATCACGATCGTGTGGACGAAAAACACATCTCATTTGGATACTCCTAACTCCCTCTACCTATATAAATGCCCCTCTCCCCCGAAATCACGGTTGAAACCCTAGCCTAGCCTTCCTCTCGCGCGACGGACATGTCCGCACACCGCCGGACGCTTCGCGCCACCGCCCCACACCAGCGACACGTCTCCACGTGTCCCCAGCCGACAGGCCGCCGCCGCAGCCCACCGGGCCCGAGGCCGGCTCTCCCCGGCCCACGCGCTCGCCCGCGCGCCATGCCGCCCGAGAGCCCACGCCGCCGCTCCTCCGCCGCCCGCGCCCGCATCGCCCCGCGCAGGCCGCCGCGCGCTTCCCGCCGGCGCCGACCTCCGCCTCCGGCTACCGCCACCCTCGCGCCACCCGCTTGCCGATCTCCGCCGCCTGATTGCCGCCGCCCCACCTCAACCAGCCGGCGCCAACTCCGGATCTGGCCGCCACTCACTTCGGCGAGCGCCCCCGTGCTCCGGCCGCTGCTTCCCCGCAAGTCCGGCGACCCGATCTCGGCGAACCTTGATCTGCGTGCCAGGACAAACCCTAGATCTCGGAGTGGTATAATCCTGCTAAGTCCCAAATCTGTGTTGTTTTTATGCCCTGTTCATCATGCCATATCTCCGTGCTCGATGCTCTGTTTCATGCATATGATATTTCAAAATGTTCATCTCGTTGTGCTTTTCATGTTAGTGGCATTTGCATGCATGTTACTGTCCATATTGATGCCATTATCATCGTTGCAAAAGTGCTATATGATGTTAACTACTATCTGTTAACAGAACTTGATGATTTGTCATTTTCGTTGCATTTTGTGTGTGCATCCTATGAGCATGATGTCTACATGTTGTATGATCTCCATCATGCCATCTTTACAGGGGTGCAAGTCTTGTACTTATGTGATCTATGTGGTGACTAACACAAGCATGCAAATTAGCCTCCATAATGTTGCTGATTTCAGACACTTAGTGATTTTGCTAAGTCCTTATCCTGTTATATTTTGGGTGCCATCATATTTTCCATGCATTTTTGGTTAAAGTTCAGTAAGGGAGTTTTGTTCTATGTGTTTAGTACTAGCATGCCATGCCTTGTTTTGCCATGATATATTCCTGTAGAATGTTGTTTGCTTGCTCTAAACGTTGCTTCCTAATGCTGTTCTAGCGAGAACTGGCAGGAGCTTAGTGTTCATGATTTGTAGAGATTCATGTGTACTTTAATGCCATGTGCTTTGTTGCTATGTTGGAGTGTTGTAGCATAGTTTCTGCATTCCAAGTGCTATGATGATGTTAATCGCATATTTGCATCATTCTTGTATTGCTTGTGGGGGAGGAGTCCTTGTCTTGACCACCAAGTCTTGTGGAATCTTCCTTGTATGCGTAAGTTGTCCGAACTGGCCCACGAGTATACGGCCATGGGGGTCCTCGGTCCAATCTAACTGACCAGGAGACGACGTGGTGAGTACCCCTAGTCCAGGACACCGTCAACGCCAAAAATCTCCGTGTCTCCAATTGCGTTTGCACACTCCAATCCCATCCCTTTACATTCTTGCAAATTGCATGCTTTACTTTTCGCTGCTCATATACTATTGTCATGCTTGCTTGATATGTATTGTGAATGTTTAAACTTGTGCTAAAACTCTACCTTAACTTGAGGAAAATAAAAACTGCAACTTTTTCTTGTTAAGAGTCTATTCACCCCCTCTAGACACCTCTTCTCGATCCTTTCAATTGGTATCAGAGCTTTGTTCTCCATTGCTTTGGTTTAAACACCTTTGGAGGAAGATGGATGAGTCTATGTTGGGGAGTCTTAGACGTCGAGTGCCTATGCTTGATGGAGAGTTCTTTCATGAGTGGAAAATTGAGATGCTTGAGATTTTCAATGAATATCGTTTGAACAAATATATTACTAGCCCTTGTGCACCTCATGTTCATCCTTTGTATCCTACCCTTGATGAGTCTATTGACAGGATCCGTAATCTTAGCACTGTCAATTTAATCACTAGAGGGTTGCCTAGAAATTTGTTTGATAGCTTGCCTGCTCTTGATTGTGCTTACACCATATGGAGATTTCTTGAGGAACGATTTCCAAACTATTCCTTGCAAAACTTGGATGAAATTCCTCATGAATCTATTGCCTTGAGTAAGACGAGTTCCAATGATCCCAAATTTGGTGATTGTCTATTTGAGCTTACTAATCTGATGAGTGCCAAAGGAGAAGTTGGAATCATTAGCAATATCATCTCCGAAGCCATTAGAATTCATAAAGACGACTATTGTGATGACCATTTATCTAATGAATTGCCCTATCTAGGAATTGATCCATCACAAGATGATGTTGAACATGGGTACTATGATGAGGATGATGATAGTGACTTTGATCTCGACGAGTCTATGAGACATTTTGGTCTTATGGCAAACCTTCGCGGCTACATGGCTGGAGGAAAGGAATGGGTTCTTGATAGTGGGTGTACCGATCACATGACCGGAGACAAGGATATTTTTCATGAGCTTGCTGAAAATGACAGCCCTCGAAAATATGTCACTTTTGGTGACAACTCAAAGGGTAAGGTGGTTGGCCTTGGCAAGGTGGCCATCTCACATGATAGCTCCATACAAAATGTTATGCTCATTGAATCTCTTGGCTATAATTTACTTTCCGTATCTAGACTTGCTGACTTTGGTTTCAATGTCCTATTTACTGAAGTAGATTGCCAAGTGTTTCGTAGAGATAATCATAAAATGGTCTTTACCGGTACACGTAGAGGTGATCTATATATTGTTGATTTCACTAGAAAGGCTCAACCTAGAACTTGCCTAATTGCTAAATCCTCAAAAGGCTGGTTGTGGCATAGAAGGTTAGGTCATGTGGGCATGTGAAATCTTGATAAGCTTATTTAAGGTAATCATATCCTTGGAGTAAAAGATGTTATATTTGACAAGGATAGATTGTGCAGTGCTTGTCAAGTAGGAAAACAAGTCGGAGGAAGTCATCCCGTAAAGAACATCATGACCATGAGGAGACCACTTGAGCTACTTCAAATGGATCTTTTTGGTCCCAATGCCTTGAAAAGTCTCGGTGGTAACTTATTTGGTCTAGTCATAGTCGATGATTTTTCAAGATTTACGTGGGTGTTCTTTCTTTATGATAAATTGCAGGTCGAAAAGATCTTCAAAAACTTCGCTAGGAAGGTCCAAAAGATCTTCAAAAACTTCGCTAGGAAGGCCCAAAATCAATTTAAAGTGAAGATCAAGAAGGTTTGCAGCAACAACGGAATGGAGTTCAAGAATGCAAATGTGGATATCTTTCTTGATGAAGAAGGGATTTCACACGAGTTCTCGGCTACGTACACGCCTCAACAAAATGGAGTTGTTGAGAGGAAGAACCAAACTCTTATTGAGATGGAAAGAATGATGCTTGATGAGTACAAGACGCCAAAACACTTTTGGGTGGAAGCGGTTGAGACGGCTTGTCATGTAACAAATCGCTTGTATCTTCACAAGCTACTCGGCAAGATGACATACGAGCTCCTCATGGGTAACAAACCCCAAGTTGGATACTTTCGAGTATTTGGCTCAAAGTTTTACATTCTTGATAAGCATTGTCGTTCTAAATTTTTCTCCTAAATCTCATGAGGGTTTCCTACTCGGTTATGGCTCAAACTCTCACACTTACCATGTCTACAACAATTTCACCCGAAAGGTTGAAGAGACGGTAGATGTGAAGTTTGATGAATCTAACGGCTCACAAGTAGAGCAATTTCCAGTTGATGTAGGAGAGAAAGACCCTTTAGTAGCAATCCAAGACTTGTCTATTGGCAAGATTCGTCCAACGGAGGTGAAGGAGAGTACCTCGTCCGTTCAAGTGGAAGCTTCTACCTCACGACAAGGTGAACCAAGAGTTGACATGGAAGCATCCACAAGTGGGACACACCAATATGAAGAAAATGAGGAAGTACACCAAGATGAACCTCATCAACCTCCTTCTCCACCTAGACAAGAGAACGATAATGCCAACAATGAAGAAGGCCAAGAAGAAGAACGAGATGATGAAGAAGATGCTCCACCCCGACCCAAACAAAAGCTCCCACGAGTTTGAGCAAGAGTTTCACGAGACCATCCCGTTGAACAAATCTTCAATGATATTCAAATCGGGAGAATCACTCGCTCTAAAACTCGTTTGGATAATTTTTGTGAACATTATTCATTCATCTCTAGCATTGAACCTATGAAGGTTGAAGAAGCATTGGAAGATACGGATTGGATAAATGCTATGCATGAAGAGCTACACAACACTTTGAGAGAAATCAAGTGTGGACATTGGCCGAGAAGCCCGACAACAACCACAACATCATTGGTACCAATTGGGAGTTTTGCAACAAGCAAGACGAAGATGGTCAAGTCGTCCGCAACAAAGCACGTCTCGTCGCCCAAGGCTACACTCAAGTCGAAGGTATGGACTACGGTGAGACATATGCCCCCGTTGCTAGACTTGAGTCCATCCGCATCTTACTTGCCTATGCTAATCACCATGATATCACCTTGTACCAAATGGATATGAAAAGTGCTTTTCTAAATGGTGAAATTGAGGAGGAAGTTTATGTTAAACAACCTCCTGGCTTTGTCAATCCTAAGAAACCCGACCATGCTTACAAACTTCACAAAGCTCTTTATGGTTTTAAACAAGCTCCTAGAGCGTGGTATAAATGCTTGACCAAGTTCCTTACTGAAAAAGGCTTTGAGATTGGAAAAATAGATTCTACTCTTTTTACTAAAAGGGTTAATGATGAATTATTTGTGTGCCAAATTTATGTTGATGAAGTCATATTTGGTTCGACTAACCCTCATTTTAGTGAAAAGTTTGGAAAGCTAATGTCAGAGAAGTTTGAGATGTCTATGATGAGTGAACTCAAGTTCTTCCTTGGTTTGCAAATCAAGCAAACTAAGGAGGGTACCTTTGTTTCCAAAACAAAGTATACCAAGGACTTATTCAAGAAGTTCAACATGCAAGAAAGAAAAGGTATGAAAACTCCCGTGCCTACTAGTGGACATCTTGACTTGACCAAGGATGGCAAACCGGTTGACCAAAAGGTTTATTGCTCTATGATTGGTTCATTGTTATATCTATGTGCATCATGTCCCGATATCATGCTAAGGGTGTGCATGTGTGCACGATATCAAGCGACCCCCAAAGAATGTCATCTTAAGGCTGTGAAAAGGATAGTGAGATACCTAATACATACACCAAATTTTGGCATTTGGTATCCTAAGAGGTCTTCGTTTGATCTTGTTGGCTACTCCGATTCGGACTATGCCGGAGACAAGTTTGATAGAAAGTCCACTTCGGGTACTTGTCAATTTCTTGGTAGATCTCTTGTATCTTGGTCCTCTAAGAAACAAAACTTGGTATCCTTATCCACCGCCGAAGCGGAATACATTGCCGCCGGTTCATGTTGTGCTCAATTACTTTGGATGACCCAAACTCTTAAAGATTATGGGATCTATGTGAAACATGTTCCATTGCTTTGTGACAATTAAAGTGCCATTAGGATTGCTCATAATCCCGTGCAACATTCTTGAACCAAGAATATTGAAGTTAGTCATCATTTCATTCGACATCATGTTGCCAAAGGGGACACTGATCTTAAGCATGTTTGTATCGATAAACAATGGGCAGATATATTCACCAAACCGCTTGATGAGAAAGTATTTTGCCGTTTGAGAGGTGAATTGAACATCATTGATGCTTCAAACTTGGAGTAGGAACTCCATTTGGATACATGCAAGGCATAAGTCTTTAACTAATCCTTGACTTCTTCTCTTATGATGATGATCACATGTCTTGGATACATTTGTACCCTTGCATGCTATCTAACCCTTGTAGGTACTTGGATGAATCTAAATCCATGAGATTGCAACTCACTCACATCTTGAGCAATCTCTACATCACCGAGTATCTACACAATGGTGGTTGAAGACAAGGAAGCATGAAACCCCTCAACATAAGCCTTTGACAAATTCTATATATCAAATTTCACTTGGTATCAAATTTCATGATTGTCATTTTGGATACACAAGTGCTCTTCCTTGCAAGACTAACCCATGTAGGTAGATGAACTCGACTCCAAGTGGTGCTCCCAACCATTCATGCGCTACATCAACCTTGAGCACCCCACGCAAGTTCAATTACATGATCAAGTTCAACACCACCACCCAAGGTATGCTATTCCATCTTAGAGAAGCTTTACCCTGAGTCATGGGTCAAAGCAGCTCAACAAGATGCGAATACATCAAAAGCGCAAACGAAAAATGGTAACCCCATTTTGAGCTTAAAAGATGAGTATGACCTACGACCAAGTGTTCTCACTTGACTCCTCAGTCAATATACTCTAACATAGGTGACTTTGTCACCGCACAATTCTAGATTTTCTTTTCTCTTTGTTTTTGTTCTACATTCCAAGCATCCAATTCATTGCAAATCCTTCAGTTAATTCCTTGCAAATCTTTGTGGGATCTTATTTGCCTAGTGAACTGAGGTGACTATTGCTCCTTTTCTGTGTTGAACTCGGACATGCCGGTTTTCTACTTTCGGTCCAACTGAATCCTTTCGGTGCAACCGAAGAA
The DNA here is from genome assembly GCF_002162155.2 of Triticum dicoccoides. NCBI lineage: Eukaryota > Viridiplantae > Streptophyta > Magnoliopsida > Poales > Poaceae > Triticum > Triticum dicoccoides. Next base: position 461,721,468 of record NC_041384.1, on the reverse strand, counting down.
CACTATCGGCGTTTTGGGAACGGGGGTCCCCAGACTTGCCTGCCTGCGGCCCATGGCGTGGCTATGCAGCGGGCCATACGACCCATCTTCATCGACAAGGCATCCAAGACCTTCGCGAGGGTCCAAGCCTCGCGAGGCGGACGACACAAGGCCTCCTCTGGAGTGGCCTAGCTAGGCAGGCTCACGAGGAGCAGAGATATCAAGGCGGGGCAAACCTCATGAGGGACTTGTGACATGAGCCATGACGAACGGCGCCAGGCGGGTGCCAGGCGGGCGCCGGTGCGCGCAGAGTCCTTGTTTCCTCTTTGGTGCTAAGGAGGCAAGCGCAGACGAAGAGTACCGAGGCATCAGGCAAAGGTTGCCATATTGGTGCAACAAGACCAAGACCAGGAGGACCGCAAGGCGAAGCCGCGGAGGTCATCGTGGAGCCCAAGATGGTGTCACCCCAGGGCTTTTCACAGACGAAGACTACTTTTGTCAGGATAGCTTGTACTAGCTGTCCCCCTTCAAATTTCCCGTCGTTGTTGGATCCCTTCCCGCTCAACATTTGGGAAGAGGGCCAGGGCCTCTATAAATAGGACTAGCCACCACAGTAGAAGGGGGGACGGAGACGGGTCGACAGCTCGAACAGAGCAAGTAGCCAACACTCGCACAAGAACACCTCAACCTCAGGAGGCTGTTCTTCCCTTGTACTGTTGATCATCAGCCCAAGAGGCAATCCATCCACCACCACACCGGAGTAGGGTATTACACCACAACGGTGGCACGAACCAGTATAAACCTCGTGTCTCTTTCTGTGTTGTGAGTTCGTCGAGTTCGTCCGCAAGATCTTAGCGAGCTTGAGCGTAGATCGGCAGGAGAGAAAGACTCGCGTGCACCCCAGTGTTCGAACCTTAAGGGTTTGCCGGAACCCCACATCCGACATTTGGCGCACCAGGTAGGGGTGCGCCGTGGTTTCTCTTCCGTCGGTTCGTCGCTCCGTCGCTCCGTCGTTTCCATGGAGGACGCTCGCCGTGCTCAAGCTGAGCGTCGGGCTGCCCTCTCCGCCCGCGTCGCTCAGACGGCTCCAGTAGGCGGGACACCTCGTCGTTCTCCGTCTCCCGTCGGCAATGCTGCCACCGGCCCGACGGGGAACGAGCAGCAGGCATCCTCGCTGCACCCCTCAGTGCGGCAGGACGGTCGCACCGCTACTCGTCGCTCACCCCTGCTGGTTCTTCATCCCGCGCACACCGCGCTCCCATGGAGGCACGAGCTGCGCTCATCGCGGCGAACAAGCTCCTCCGCTACCGCCCCATCGACGATGTCTACGAGGAGTGGCTCGACCGCGTCGCCGAGCTCGTCCGCGCCGCAGGGGGCTCCTCAGCACCGTCCAAATCTCTGCCTCCCCCTCAACCACCTCACCCCCAAGGCCGTGCCTTGGCACCAAGGCACGCATCTCCGTGGCGTGATCCACCGCGCGCGGCGCATGCACGCGAAGAAAGAAGCTACCAAGACATCCTGTGGCCACGAGAAGCTGCGTCGGCGCTCCCTGCGCCGTCTCGTCAAGACAGTGCACCGCCTGCGGCGGCGCAGCACAAACCCCGTCAAGACCAAGCTCCACTCCCGAAGCGGGCCCCGGCAACCACGGCTGGCTGCCACGCCTTCACCCCCGAGCTGCGCAGCGTCGCCTGGCCAGGCAAGTTCAAGTCGGACCTGCCTCCTCGCTACGACGGCACCGCAGACCCCGTGGGGTTCCTGCAGCTCTACGAGCTAAGCATCGAAGTGGATGGCGACGAAAAAGTCATGGCGAACTGGTTTCCCATGGCTCTCAAGGATGGAGCCCGCTCTTGGCTCCTGAACCTGCAGCACGGCTCGATCTCCTCCTGGCACGAGATGCGCGACCGCTTCGTCGCCAACTTCCAGGGCACTCGCGACCGTCCTCCGGCCGCAGGTGACCTGTGCCGCATCAAGCAACAGCCAGGGGAGACTCTCCAAAAGTACATCCAGCGCTTCAACAACACCCACCTCAAGATCCCCAGGGTCACGGACGAGGCCGTCATCTCCGCGTTCTCCGACGACGTCCGTGACGTCAAGATGAAGGAAGAGCTGGCTATCCACGAGGAGCTCTGCACTTCTCAGGAGCTGTTCAACCTGGCGACCAAGTGTGCAAGAGCTGAGGAGGGGCGCCTCTCTCTCCTCGAGCTGCCGGCTGCGGCGGCGGAAGAAAAGAAGGCCAAGGCCAAGGACATGAAGCGCAAGGAGGCAGTGGTGCTCACAGCGGAGCCCAACACCAAGCGAGGCAGAGATCAGCCTAAGCCGTCCAAGAACAACCGACCGTTCTACGCCTTCCACAACCTGAACACCCACAACACCAGTGACTGCCAGGAGCTCAGAGCCATACGAGAAGGACGCTATGGTCTAGGCCCCGAGCACAATGCTGAGGCTACGGCCGTGGAGGAGGACGTGAAGGCGGACACTGGGACGACCGTGGTCCGCGCCAGGAGTGGCGCGACCGGCCTCGCGAGGACCGCTGGCAGGACCAACCTCGCGAGGGCGTCTAGAGGGACCCGCCTCATGAGGATCGCCCCCAGGGTAACACCGGCTTCCCCCGCTTCCACCTCCAAGAAGGAACCACCACCACCACCAGGACGAGGGGGCTGGGGGCTTCCAGGAGCTGTGTGCAATCGCTTTCATCTTGGGCGGTGCACAAGCCCCAGCCTCTCATCCCATCTTCAAACAGTTCGCTCGCGAGGTGAACCCTGCGCTCCCCAAGCTCGAGGCCACGCGCCCACTCAGGTGGTCCCAATGTGCCATCACCTTCAACTCGGCGGACCAGCTCAAGTGCGTGGCCACCGCAGGCGCGCTCCCTATGCTATGCTCCCCAGTCATCAGCAATGTGCAAGTCACCAAGACTCTCATCGACGATGGCGCAGGGCTCAACGTCCTGTCCGTCGACACGTTCGACAATCTCCAAGTGCCTTATGAGCAGCTCCAGCCGACCAAGCCTTTCTCAGGAGTGACTGATGGTTCCACCACACCGATAGGGCAAGTTCGCCTGCCCGTCACCTTCGGCAAGCGCGACAACTACCGCACCGAGCTCATCGACTTCGACGTCGCGCACATCCGCCTGCCGTACAACGCCATCCTCGGGTATCCATCCCTGGCCAAGTTCATGGCGGTCATTCATCACGGCTACAACGTCCTCAAGATGCCAGGAAGTGGAGGAATTATCACGATCCCATGTGAGGAGAGGGATGCGGTGTGCTCTCTTGAGCGCGCCTTCCAAGCCACAGCAATCGACGACCCCGACAGTAGAAGTGAAGGCCCTCTGGAGACCGTCCTCAGGAAGAACTTGCCGCGCCGCGTAGGACCCCAAGGAGATGGCGACGCGTCAGGAGCCTCGTCAGGATCAGCGCCCACTCCAGGGGTGCCTCCCTCCATCACATAGGAAGGCGTGCCCGGCGCCCTCCTCGGGCAGGGCTCGAGGGCTCTCTCTTGGAGGGCCTCAGACCTTGCCAACCTCACGAGGGAGGCGCTCGGGCACCACTTGGAGGCGTGCTTCGCGGCATGTTCCTCTCAGGAGAGAACAGGGCAAGGAGTGCCCACCACCCAGGAGTTCATCACCAAGACCACCCAGGAGTTCATCACCAAGAGCCATGCGTGGCCACAGCCGCTCACAAGGTGAAGCTCCCCATCCAGGTGAGGATGTCGGGCTGCGCCTATGCGTCGACATCCCAGGGCTCAACAGGGCCGCATCTCAAGAGCGCTTCTGGCCATCACGTGCGGGCCGCTGTGAGGGCCCACCACACAGCTATGTTCGCATGCCCTTCGGCTTGCCGAGCGTGGCGTCGGCCCATCGGTGCAACTTGCAGCAGGTCCTGGTGTCTCAGGAGGCCAGGATCCGCGCCGTTCAGGAGGAGATGGAGACGCTCTTCAGGGAACCTCCTGAGCCCCCAGAGCCTCCCGAGGCTCAAGGTCTCAGTGGCTCATGAGGAGTCATCCCTTCAATGCGTGGCTTCAGCTACATCAACTCTACTTTGTCTACAGAACCAGGTGACATCTTCCAAGTTCGTTTAAGTTGGGAGCGCCCCTCGGGCTGCATAATTCCCAGGTCACGTGGGTCCGTCCCTGTGGCATGTATCCCCTTTGCTTAAGTTTTAGCTTACCTTGCTGGGGGCGCCCCTCGGGCTGCATTATCCCCAAGCCGCTCGGGCCAGACCCAGTGGCACGTATCTTCCTGCATTTATCCAAGTCAAACTGCCCTTCATGCCTAACCTGCCAACGGCCATTGCCTACTCAATCATCGCCTCCCCTGGGGCCTCCACATAGGCACGGCGCTAGTGCACGGGTCCGTCCCTGCCACGTCCGACAAATCCAAGTGGTCGAGCTCTGGCTGGCGGCACGCACCGCACACGTCACCTCACCAGGCCCTTGGTGCCTTCGCCTCACCCAGAGCATCCAGTGGCAGGCTAACAGCTGTAACGATCAACCCTGTTCCTTCTTGTGCCAATTCACAGGAGTCCCGAGGGAAGCATAACAGATGGCACCGCGAGCCTCCTTTCCCTCGTGCGATCCACTTGCGCGTTAAAAGGGGGCTCCTGAGCATCGCGACTCGGGAGCTCCTACTGGCTCTCCAGCCCTCACCCCCTGGCCTTGTCCACGGCATCGCGACCTGGCATACCAGCGGCGGCTGAGCTCGCTCGAGGGCCGGGACCCGAGGACGTAGAGCACTAAGGAGAGCACGAGTAAGGGAGACTCGTACGGGCCAGCCTGACTACGCCACACAAGTTGGTGCACAAACCCAACGCAACGTCAAGAGTCGCTGCGAAATCAACAAGATAAGTCCCGCACCTGGGCCGACTAAGTGTTTTAAGCTTCAAGACTGCTCGCGCCCTGCCGCAACTCCCATTGCAGCCACGTCAACTCCCTTCCTCTCTTTACCATGGCTGCTTGGGTGCTAAGGGGGACTGAGGGAGTCCTGGATTAGGGGGTGTCCAGATAGCCGGACTATAACCTTTGTCCGGACTCTTGGACTATGAAGATACAAGATTGAAGACTTCGTCCGTGTCCGGATGGGACTTTCCTTGGCGTGGAAGGCAAGCTTGGCAATATGGATATGTAGATCTCCTCCCATTGTAACCGACTTTGTGTAACCCTAGCCCTCTCCGGTGTCTATATAAACCGGAAGATTTTAGTCCATAGGACGAATATACAATCATACCATAGGCTAGCTTCTAGGGTTTAGCCTCTCTGATCTCGTGGTAGATCTACTCTTGTACTACCCATATTATCAATATTAATCCAGCAGGACGTAGGGTTTTACCTCCATCAAGAGGGCCCGAACCTGGGTAAAACATTGTGTCCCCTGCCTCCTGTTACCATCTGGCCTAGACGCACAGTTCGGGATCCCCTACCCGAGATCCGCCGGTTTTGACACTGACATTGGTGCTTTCATTGAGAGTTCCTCTGTGTCGTCGTTGTTAGGCCCGATGGCTCCTCCGATCATCAACAACGATGCAGTCCAGGGTGAGACTTTTCTCCCCGAACAGATCTTCGTATTCGGCGGCTTTGCATTGCGGGCTAATTCGCTTGGCCATCTGGAGCAGATTGAAAGCTATGCCCCTGGCCATCAGGTCAGATTTGGAAGTTTGAACTACATGGCCGACATCCGCGGAGACTTGATCTTCGACGGATTCGAGCCGCAGCCGGGCGCGCCGCACTGTCACGATGGGTATGACCTAGCTCTGCTGCCGAACAATACCCCAGAGGCCGCGCTTGCATCAGCTCCGACCCTTAGCTCGGAGCCAACTGCGCCAATCGAGGACGGGTGGCTAGACACCGCCTCAAGGGTTGTAGTCTCAACGGCGATCGAGTCGAACACCAGCCTAATCCTCTGCGAAGCCCGTGACTCCAAGGTGCCGGACTCTTTTCCGGACTCCGAACCGTCCGCGCCCCTGCCAATCGAACCCGATTGGGCGCCGATCATGGAATTCACCACCGCGGATATTTTTCAGCACTCGCCCTTTGGCGACATACTGAACTCATTAAGGTCTCTCTCCTTGTCAGGAGGATCCTGGCCGAACTATGTCCGGCAGGAGTGGGATGTGGACGACGAAGAAATTCGCGACCCACCCACCACCCACTTAGTAGCCACTGTCGATGACTCAACCGACATGCTCGACTTCGACTCCGAAGACATCGACGGTATGGACAACGATGCGGGAGGCGAAGAGGAACCACCGCCCACAGGGCGCTGGACGTCCACCTCATCATATGACGTATACATGGTGGACACACCAAAAGAAGACGACGAGGAACGGAAGGACGCAACGAAGGCTTGTCCCCTCGAGAAGCAGTCAAAGTGGCAGCGTAAGCGCCGCCCCAAATCCTGCCTCGGCAGACATAACGATCATACAAACCCAGCGTTGGAGCAGGGCGAACCACTGCCGGACCACGGCAATACGGAGAATCAAACCGAACAAACCAATTTTGTCAAAGATAATAGTACGGATGACATAATGCCGGACAGGCACCCGGAGCAGCAAAATGCCCGTCAAAGGCTTGTTGCCACCGTGAGGAGTCTGAAAAAGCAGAAGCAAAGGCTCAAGGCTGCACAGGACACTCCAAATTAGATGGAGTAAAGTACTCAACACAGCAGCAAAGTATGGTGGTAATCGCCCCACCAAGAGCTACCCGAAGCGGAAGTTGCTACCCGAATTCGATGAGGACGCCCTAGATCCCCCACAACCAAAAATGAAAATGGCCACCTGGCCGGATAGACGACCTCACGGCCAACATAGAGCGGGAAACAACGCCACTCACAAGCCAATACACGATCCACGCGAGGGCTCGCACCAAAAGGACGGCGCAACCAGATCCATCTATGGACAACGCAAGCGCGCCCCAGCATACGACGTAACACAACAAACATTCGAAGAACGCGGTACACCCAGATACAGGGGTGCCGCACACCCCCTATGTTTCACCGATGAGGTGTTGGACCACGAATTTCCAGAGGGATTCAAACCCGTAAACATAGAGGCATACGATGGAACAACAGACCCTGGGGTCTGGATTGAGGACTATATCCTCCATATCCATATGGCTCCAGGAGATGATCTCCACGTCATCAAGTACTTACCCCTCATGCTCAAAGGGCCAGCTCGGCACTGGCTTAAAAGCCTCCCCGAAAACTCCATTGGAAGTTGGGAAGAGCTCGAAGATGCTTTTCGGGAAAATTTTCAAGGGACTTATGTCCGACCCCCGGATGCAGACGATTTGAGTCATATAACTCAATAGCCCGGAGAGTCAGCCCGAAAGCTTTGGAACAGGTTTCTTACTAAAAAGAACCAAATAGTTGACTGTCCGGACGCTGAAGCCTTGGCAGCTTTTAAGCATAGCGTCCGCGACGAATGGCTTGCCAGACACCTCGGCCAAGAAAAGACGAGAACAATGGCAGCATTAACAAGCCTCATGACCCGCTTTTGTGCGGGTGAGGACAGCTGGCTAGCCAGATGTAGCACCAGCAATCCAAGCACATCCGAAGTTAGAGATGAAAACGGGAAATCACGACGCGGCAAAAATAATAAGCGTCGGAATAAAGAAGACAGCCCGAAGAGCACGGCGGTACACGCCGGATTCCGAAGCTCTCGGCCAGGTCAGCAAAAGCCGCCCTCTAAAGGCGCCAGAGATGAACTGTCCAGCCTGAACAAAATTCTGGACCAAGTATGTCAGATCCATAGCACCCCTAATAAACCCGCTAATCATACCCACAGAGAATGTTGGGTCTTCAAGCAGTCCGGCAAGCTCAACGCTGTACACAAGGGGGAGGATACACCAAGCGAAGATGAGGATGAGCCTCTCAAGCAAGACACTGGGGAACAAAAGAAGTTTCCATCATAAGTCAAAACAGTCAACGTATTACACGTGATCAAGGGAAGCAAAGTGGCCCTCCCAGATAAATATGCCCAAGGGCCTATCACCGCGAAACCCTGCCACTGGTCGTCTCAACCGGTCACTTTCGACCATCGTGATTACTCAGCAAGTATCCGGCGGGCAGGATGGGCTGCCCTGGTATTAGACCCAATAATTGACGGATACCACTTTACACGAGTCCTGATGGACGGCGGTAGCAGTTTAAACCTGATATACCAGGATACAATCCGCGACATGGGGATAGACCCAACGAAAATTGGCCATAGCAACACTACCTTTAAAGGAGTAATGCCAGGCCTAGGGGCTCACTGCACGGGATCCCTGCTACTAAAGGTTATATTCGGTTTCCCCGATAACTCCCGTAGCGAACATTTAACCTTCCACATTGCTCCATTCCAAAGCAGTTATCAAGCACTACTCGGACGCGAAGCTTTTGCTTGCTTTAATGCAATACCGCATTACGCTTCCCTCACACTCAAGATGCCCGGTCCACGTGGCATCATTACAGTGAACGGAAATATTAAGCGATCTTTGCGCGCCAAAGAGAATGCGACTGCCTTGGCAGCCGCACACTAAAAATGGCCTCACCAACTAAAGCATTTGATAGGTCGTCAAGACCACAGACGCGGTTAGACGAGTCCGGCGCTGCTATATGTAATTTGCACCGGATTGATGGCCACACCCCTATTACAAATACAAGGGGCTCAACACGCAGACAAGTGGCAATTTCTACTCATTTTTAGTTATACATGGTTTCTTTAAAAACTATCTTTTTGCACGACAACTTTTTCACCTAAGTTCCTCTCTTTTACAGATGATCAGCGTGCCAGACCCGTCCAGGATACGGCACAACGGAGACACAGGTGCAGACGTGCAGCGGGGACCCGCTCCAAGGATTCTTTTTAGATTAAGACCCTGCGTAAACCTTTTTTACTGTCTCTTGTTGATACACATCCCCCGAATTCTCAGTACAACTGAGAAGGATGCTGACGTATTGGCATGTGGCCACGTCAGAATAATGCACGTACCTGGACACAAGGGGCTTCTTACAAAGGGCACTGTTTAGGCCCGGTTTATACCATAAAGACCGAATACCTTAGGGAGTGTTCGGCGTCGCGAGTTTGGCCTTATATGCATCAGCTCTGAATCATTGTCTTTGGTCAAATGTTGGGTTTGCCCGGCTCCTATGTTTTGGTGCCTTACGTTCCACTTTATCGGCTAAGGCAGCACCAGGAGAACTACTGCGATTGTGCCCTGGTTCATCCGGACGAGCACCTCAGTAGAGAAAGCCGAAAACTGACTGTCATGATATAGCGTGAGACTGGTCAACCACTCGATGACCTATCGGAATGTTAGAATTCCTCCGCCTTAATGAAGGGCCGTTTTCCGGCCAGGCATGTACGCACCCCGAGATCGGGAGAGTGCAGAGCCACCAGGGGCTATCTAGTAGCCCCACTGTCAAACTCCTATGGCTAAGTGAAAGTGTTAAAGCATTATAGTCTGGTTGCCTCGTTCGCTGCGCTATCACCTCCTTAATAGGAGCAAGACGTTGGGTTAAGTGTGAACACGCATTTTTTGCGAGCACCTCCGCATTATATGCATGGGGGTTGAAGCCGAAGACTGTAATCTTTCAAGTTATATACATGTATACACAAACGGCCACACAGGAGGCATCACATTACTTTCCGGCAAAAGTATAAATACAACCTTACTATATTTCATAAAAACATTGTGTTTACAATGGGAATACATGTCATTCAAACATAATATTCTTCGAGCACTGGGACTCTATCAAACGAGCACCCTTAAGAACCTCTTCAAAATAGTGCTCGGCAGCTACTCGGCCTATGGCCGAACCTTGCGCCGCAACAGTGGTAGCATCCATCTCCGCCCAGTATGCCTTGACACGGGTAAAAGCCATCCGCGAGCCTTCTATGCACGCCGACCTCTTCATCGCGTTGATGCGCGGCACCGCACCAAGGAACTGCTGCACTAAGCTGAAATAGTTGTTCGGCTTCGGCTTCTCCGGCCACAAATGATCTACAACAGACCTCATGGCGAGTCCAGACAACCTATTAAGTTTGGCCCATTCGGCTAGCTGATCAGTCAAGGGAAGCGGACGCTCTGGAACATTGAATTGCGACCAGAACAGCTTGTCCACTTCATAATCTGTTTGACCTTGGAAGTATTTGGCCGCATCGGCAGCGCTCGCCGCCAAGTCCATATACTCATCTGCCGAACTCCACAGCCGATCCAGAGGGGCATACCATGGATCTCCAAACTTCCTCCATAGCATGAAGGGCTTCCCAGCCGCAATATCCCTGGCTTCCCGCGGCTCCTCCTTCTTCGCTCTCATAGCAGAGCGGGTGTCTTTGTCCGCCATCGTGGCCTTCTCAAGGTCCGTTGCCTTCGCTCGTTTTTCTTTTTCAAGGAGCCGGCAACGGTCGGAAGTGTCTTTTAATTCTACGACCATCTTGGCCATCTTCTCTTGGCTCTCGCTATGTGCGGCCTTCTCGGCTTTCAACTCTTTGGTCGCCTTCAAAGCAGCCGCATTACTAACCCTCGCTTGTTCCTTGGCTCAGGCAAGTTTTGCCCGAAGGGTCTCCACGGTGGCAGCTCCGTCTGCAGTCACAACACATTAAAGATACTGGCTTCATGCTGCTCTTATTGTGTGACATTCACCAAAAAAATTACTTACCCTGTGATTCGTCAAGCCGCTTGTTAACAAGCTCGATGTCGGCGTCTGCCGCATCCAGTTGCCATTTTAATTCGGCAAACTCACTAGTCCAGCTAGCCACCGGAGCTTCCACCACCTGCACATAAAGGCAGTCTGGTTATTGCCTGGGACTATGATCCTCTGTTCGCCACCGTTATCGACGACAACCAGAGTCTCAGGGGCTACTATCTACACAGGTCACACCTAACATGTGCGGTACTATCACATATTATTTCACGTACCTCAAAGCATGTCAGTAGACTCATAAAGGCTTCATGTAATCCGTTTTCGGCAGACGAAATTCTTTCCATCATCGTACCCATCAGCGTACGGTGTTCTTCTGAGACGGTCGCTCGCCCCAACAGCTCCCTCAGAACGTCCGACCGCATACCAGACGGTGCTGGACTCTTTTGTTCGCTCTCTTCGAGAGCCGGACACTGGGGACTTCGGGGGTCTATGGGATTATCTTCTGGCCTCACCGGATCCGGAGAGGCCCTCCGTGACGACACTTCGGGGTCGCCCGCTTCTTGAGCGGAGGAGTCCAGGGGAGACATTTCGCTCTCCATCATCTCTGGAAGAAGATCCCCCGAAGACGAGCTCGGCTGAGAAGGGCTAAGACCCGAACTGCAAGATATATGCGGTGGTTATTTTCTCAGAAGAAAGATAGTATACCTTCACTATTAAAGTATTTTTTGGATCACTTACGACTCGTTGGAGGGCTGATCCCCCCGCGGACTTTGTGCGGCAAGAGCACCCCCCGAGGCAGGACCCTCTATTGGAGACTTCTTCTCCCGTTTGGGGGCCTCGGCTTCCGGATCCTCAGAAGCAGTCCTCTTCCTCCCCCGGTTATCCTCCTTCATGGAGGCGCTCATTCCCACGGTTGGAACTGGCAGCGATGGGGGCCCGCTTCTGCCCGTATTATTCCCCCTGTATCTTCCTTCGAGGGCTCCGGGCAAGGTGCGAGCTCGAGCATCTTTTCCAATACCGGATTTTCCAAACCCTCAGGGAGGGGGGCCGAACACCGAATCATCTTCGCCTTTGTTAACCAGTCCTGGTCAAAGAGCGATCTCTCAGAAATAACTTCATGATAAATAAAAGATGGTGTGTTCGGCTAGAGGATTACTTACCTGTTTGGCGGCGCAGTTACTGCTCAGGCCCACGTCCTCGGTAGTATCCGGACACTCTATTTGAGGTCCAAAGAATGACTTGTACATCTCCTCGTGCGTCAAGCCGAGGAAACTTTGAATAGCACGCGGTCCTTCTGGGTTGAACTCCCATAAGCGAAGGGGCCGGCGTTTGCAGGGCTGGACTCGATGAACCAGCATAACTTACATTACCACAACCAAATTAAAATCTCCCTCGAAGAGATCTTGAATGCGGCTTTGCAGTATAGGCACGTCCTTGGCTGGACCCCAGCTCAGACCTCTGCTAATCCATGACATCAATTGTGGTGGGGGGGCCGAGCGGAAAGTGGGGGAAGCCGCCCACTTGGCACTTCTGGGAGCCGTGACGTAAAACCACTCCCGTTGCCATAATTCGAACACCTCTGGAAAGGAACCTTTCGGCCATGGAGCTCCTGCCATCTTGCCTATTGACGCGCCTCCGCATGCTATATGTTGCCCCTCGATCATCTTTGGCTTCACTTCAAAGGTCTTGAGCCACAGGCCGAAGTGAGGGGTAATGCAGAGGAAGGCCTCACACACGACAATAAATGTCTAGACGTGGAGAAAGGAGTCCGGAGCTAGATCGTGGAAATCTAGCCCATAATAGAACATCAAACCCCTGACGAAGGGATCCAGAGTGAGGCCTAGGCCTCGGAGGAAGTGGGAGACGAACACGACGTTCTCGTTGGGTTCGGGAGTAGGGACGACCTGCCCTCGAGAAGGCAGTCGATGCGAAACCTTGGCGGTCAGGTATCTGGCCTCCCTCAACTTCTTGATATCCTCTTCTGTGACGAGGGAGGGCATCCACCGGCCTTGAAGGCTGGATCCGGACATGATTGGAGATCCGAAGCACCTGACCTGGGCTTTGGGTGTTAGAACTCGAGGCGGGGGAGGGGTTCGATTGAGCACGAGAGGGAAAAAGCGAAAACCTTGTCCCTTTATAAAGAGGGTGAATATCAAGCGTCCTCTCCGTAGCCGTTTGGGACTTGCCTATAATCTAGGAGTCCTAGACACGGTTGGGTTACCCATGACCGTATTGATGAGAATCCCGTAATTGGGGGAACACGATCTCTGCTTTGACAAGACGTGTCAAGAAACCGCCTCACGTTATGTGTGGAGCTGGTTGACGATAAACGGTTCAAATAAGCACAGGGTCGTGACATAATGTCATGTTACCAAAACATGTCAGCAGATTAAGATTTGTGGAAATATTATTCTCTCTACGGTGGTATGTGGAACTTATTTTACAAAGCCGGACACTACCCTTGTGTTCAAAATCTTCTATGAAGTATTTGGAGGAGGAACCCGCCTTGCAATGCCGAAGACAATCTGCGCGTCGGACTCATCGTCATTGAAGCCTGGTTCAGGGGCTACTGAGGGAGTCCTAGATTAGGGGGTGTCCGGATAGCCGGACAATAACCTTTGTCCGGACTCTTTGAATATGAAGATACAAGATTGAAGACTTCGTCCCGTGTCCGGATGGGACTTTCCTTGGCGTGGAAGGCAAGCTTGGCAATATGGATATGTAGATCTCCTCCCATTGTAACCGACTTTGTGTAACCCTAGCCCTCTCCGGTGTCTATATAAACCGGAGGGTTTTAGTCCATAGGACGAATATACAATCATACCATAGGCTAGCTTCTAGGGTTTAGCCTCTCTGATCTCGTGGTAGATCTACTCCTGTACTACCCATATCATCAATATTAATCCAGCAGGACGTAGGGTTTTACTTCCATCAAGAGGGCCTGAACCTGGGTAAAACATTGTGTCCCCTGCCTCGTGTTACCATCCGGCCTAGACGCACAGTTCGGGACCCCCTACCCGAGATCCGCCGGTTTCGACACCGACAGGGACCTCCTAAGCACCGCGCCTCAGGGGCTCTTACTGGACCTTGGGCCGTGCACCTCCTGGCCTTGACCATGGCACGCGACATGGCATACTAGTGACGGCTGTAGCCGCCTTGGGACCGGGACCTGTTAGTGTAGAGCAACAAGCTGTCGCGAGGAAAGGCAGGGAGGGACCGAGCCTCAACGGGACATGCGTTCACCAAGTTTTTATAACAAGGAAGATGAACAAGAAAGACGTTACGGACCCTTACATGCCCACACGGGGTGATTCGCGATCTTTCACAGGGAACAAAAGCTATCACTAAGAGGAATCCTATCTACACCCTCCCGAGGCAGACGCCATCATCAACAATGGTCCACGGGAGGCCGACACCAACCCCATCCAGATCAGCGGCGGCGACTACTGGACGCCGCGACCCTGCTCCGAGCGCGGCAAGAGCTCGGGGGGACGTAGCTGTCATCGCTCGTCTTCGGAGTCTCGTAAAACTCGGGAGAGCTGCCGGACTCCCACGAACTGCTGCTGCTGGAGTGCTCGCGGGCGGGATGCGCGTCGACCTGGTGCTCCCCTCCAGGGCAGCACTCCAAGCGGTGGCCCTCTGCGTCGAAGACCTTGAAGAAGAGCATGGAGGCGCCATCGAACTCGAAGTGGATCGCGAGGGCCCCCCTCGCACGGCAAACCCGTGCGATCCCACCCCAGCCGCGGGTCATGAAGATCTTGCCGGTGGGGACCACTTCGATCTCCGCTCCGGTCGCCGGGGCACTGCAGTCGGTGTGCTGCAGCCAAAGCTCAAGCGGCCCCCTCGGCAGCATCACGTCGGAGAAGAATCGCGGGAAGCGGATCCAGGAGCTCGATGGCATTGGCGCCCATAGCACCAACTCGCGCGAGGAGTCAGCGGTGTGCACCCCAGGGGCGACGGCGCGAGGCGTCGTGACACGGTGACCCTGGACGCAGCACGGGCGGTGCCGCTCGTCGCCCTGTCCTCCCGAGCCCTCAGCTCAGGCGTACAAGGGCAGCGGGAACCCCAGTGGAGGCCGCTCGCACCAAGGCCTTGTCACCACTTGCAACGCCGCCTCGTCACGACGGTGGATCGCTCATTTCTTCGGCGGAAGTGGCTCCAGATTATCACGGGGAGCTTTCCCTTTCTCTTTGGCCGAGAACCTTCTAATTGGCGCCATTACTGTCAGCAGGAGAGCGAGGAGGAAGAAGCGAGGGAGGAGAAGATGGGCAACGGGGGCTCTGCCCCCTCACCATTTATAGCAAGAGGAGGCCAACCGGCATCTCCCACGATCGCAGGTAATGATGGTTTACCTTGCATGTCGTAGGGACTTGTCAAATCGTGCAGTTGCCGAGGTAGCATGGGGAAGCGGAGATGCCGACGTCCAATCAACCGCCACACGTCGACCGAGGCCGCAGGCTTTTGGGGCCTGCAGCGCTCCGAACTTGACCCTTGGCTTTGCCGTGAAGCCGAGCCCGAGGGCACCTTGGGCTCGGGGGCTACTGTCGGCATTCTGGGAACGGGGGTCCCCAGACTTGCCTGCCTGCGGCCCATGGCGTGGCTATGCAGCGGGCCGTATGGCCCATCTTCATGAACAAGGCATCCAAGACCTTCGCGAAGGTCCGAGCCTCACGAGGCGGATGACACAAGGCCTCCTCTAGAGTGGCCTAGCCAGGCAGGCTCACGAGGAGCGGAGATATCAAGGCGGGGCAAACCTCACGAGGAACTCGTGACGTCAGCCATGACAAACGGCGCCAGGCGGGTGCCAGGCGGGCGGCGGTGCGCGCAGAGTCCTTGTTTCCTCTTTGGTGCTAAGGAGGCAAGCGCAGACAAAGAGTACCGAGGCATCAGGCAAAGGTTGCCATATTGGTGCAACAAGACCAAGACCAGGAGGACCACAGGGCGGAGGTCATCGTGGAGCCCAATACGGCGTCACCCCAGGGCTTTTCGCAGGCGAAGACTACTTTTGTTAGGATAGCTTGTACTAGATGCCCCCCTTCTAATTTGCCCGCCGTTGTTGGCTCCCTTCCCGCTCAACATTTGGGAAGAGGACCAGGGCCTCTATATATAGGACTAGCCACCACAGTAGAAGGGGGATGGAGACGGAGACGGGTCGACAGCTCTAACAGAGCAAGTAGCCAACACTCGCACAAGAACACCTCAACCTCAGGAGGTTGTTGTCGGTGTACTAGAATAGGGGTACCCTAGTACCCCGAACTTGTGCATGGGCAGTTGCAGCACCCCGCGGCAAGGCTTGCCGGGCGAACGCCAAGATCCTCCATGGTTCCCTTGGGGCCATTCAAGAACAAAGTATTTAAGCTCAGGAGACAAGGCCCCGGCAAGAGGAGCTTGCCGGGAAGGCCAACCAAGGCACTCCAAGGAACTTGCCGCGACGCGCCACGCGCTCCGGCAAGGCAACAAGGCCCCGGCAAGAGGAGCTTGCCGGGAAGACCAACCAAGGTACCTCGAGGCCCGGTGAGCGACAAGCTTCCGGACCCGACAAGATAACAACAACGGCAAGGCGCTTGCCGCGGCAGGCGGCCACTCTATGCCCACGCTCCAGCGCATCCACCAACGTGTCGCCCTGGGGGCCTCTCCAGGCGCGCGTGGCGGGAGGCTGTGTAGCCAGCGGTGCGTAGTGGCATGCGAAGCTGACAAGATCGCCATCGTGGCGAACGGTGGTGCCCCTAATGGTCCTTTTCTGCACTGTTTGGGCGACCCAGACGGGCATTTAATGCCCTTGTCCCCTGCCGTCAGGGTTAGGTAGGGTGCACTGTACAAGTAACTGTACCAACCACCCCACCTTTTACATTTGTACCCTTCTCTGCATTGCCACCTGTCGGTGACCCCTTGAGCATATAAAAGGAGGCCCATGCGCAACGTAGGGGGGGTTCGATTCATTCGTGAGCCAGAAAACACTTAGCTCTCGCGAGCAAGAACATAATAGAACCAGACAAGCAGAAGTAGGAGTGTTATCTCTCCGGAGAGCTCCGAAGCTGGGTAAACTGCTCGTGTGCTTCGCCTCGATCTGCTCTTCGTGCGATCTCCGCCCCCCGCCGAACCGAAAGGGGCCCGGTCCGCCGGCCCCATAGGTGTTCGTGGATCAGTTTCCCCGACATCTTTGGCGCGCCAGGTAGGGGGCGTCGAGATTGTGCGAACCTGATCCGACGTTCACACGAGCTAGATCTTCATTCCCTTCATCAACATGCCATCGAAAAAGAAGACTTCGGCGGCAGCCGCTCCGTCCACGTCACTTCCGCTGCCATTGGAGCAAACGGGTGGTGAAATGGACGCCGGCGGAAGAATGGACGTCAACGAGGAAGCTTATGATGCTGCCAAGTCCAAGGACAAGGCTACACAAACCTCGGCGACTGTACATGTTCCGCGCCACTCTCAGGAGGCGCAAGACCAACAGCGTCATGACACTCGCAGTGCCATACGCATGATAGGCCAAGACCAAGCTGGTGGATCTCGGGGCGCTCAAGACCAGCATGCACACCAGCATGCTGGCACGAGCGGGGCACGGTCACCTGGACGGGATACTGCTCCTTCTAACATAGTTAGAAGTCCGAGCACGTCCCGCTCCTCGCGTCGTCCGCCACTGCCACCCACCACTCCAGCAGAAGCTTTGGCGCGAGCTCAACTGCTCCTAGATTACCCTCCGATGTCGGACAAGATCGACGAATGGAGGGCCACCATTCAGAGTCTCATCGGCTATGCCAACGGCGACACTCCACGGCGGCCGAGCGCGTCACCGCCGCGGCAGGGTTGCCGGGCGCGAGCCGGTGGCGACGAAATGGGTGGAGGTGCAACTACCATGCAATCACCACCCCGAAGGCCAAGATCGCCGACTCGCCGGATCCACCTCGACAGCGACTCCACTGCATCGTCGGATCCACGAGCTCGTCGCGATCAGCGCCAAGTTCTTCATGATCGACAACAAGAAGATGCTCGAACTCGCATCGAGCGCCGAAGAGAAGCGCGACGTCAATCCGACAAGCGCGCTGGGCCCTCTGTTGACATGCATGCGCCAGGGGAACCAGGCGATCTGCCGTACGCGGTAGGTTGCCCTGCGTTCACTCCTGAGCTGCGGCAAGTCCAGTGGCCTAGCACGAAGAACTTCAAGCCAGACGTACCGGAGAAGTACGACGGCAAGACGCATCCGTCGGAGTTCCTCAGCATTTACACCATTGCGGTGCAGGCTGCTGGGGGACGGGATGACAAGATCCTTGCCAACTACTTCCCGCTGGTACTCAAGCCCAACGTCAGATCCTGGCTCATGCACTTGTCGGACAACTCCATATCCTCTTGGGCTGATCTGTGCCATCAGTTTGTCGGCGCCTTCACAGGCGGACACAAGCCTCATGGCCAGGAGAGTGATCTTCATCTGCTCGCCCAGAAGGAAGGAGAGCCCCTGCGCAAGTACATTCAGAGATTCAGCAGTGTGCAGCACAACATCCCAGACATCCACCCTGCCGCGGTGATCAGCGCGTTCCATCAGAATGTGCGAAACCGCAGGATGCGGGAGGAAATGGCGATGTGCAAGATCAGGGACGTCAGTGAGTTATATGCACTGGCCGACAAGTGTGCACATGCTGAGGAAGGGAGGAGACTCCCCGGAGAGAATGTAGGAGCGGGAGGATCTGACAGTGAAGATGCTGCCCCGGCAAGGAAAAACCGGCGGCGGAACAACAGGAAGAGGAAAGGCAAAGAGGTGCTAGTTGTTGAGCAGTCCGGCAACGGTGGTGGCGCCAAGGAAGCCAAAGCTGGTGACTCCGGCAAGGAGGTTGCCGCGGAGGTGGCGGTCGCCGACAAGCAGGACGGCACCAACAAGCAGTATTGGAAGATCCACCGCACCAAGGGCCATGATCTCCAGAGCTGCAGGAAAGTCGAGCAGCTTGTTGAGCAACAAAAAGCTGAATACGAGCGGCGCGACAAGGAGAAGGCCCAGGAGGATGCTGGGGGATCCGGCAAGAAACGTCCCGGCCGAGGAGGACGCCGCGGCAAGGCCAAGCAGCGGCAAGGAGACAGACCCCCTCATGGCCGCGACAAGGATGAAGATGACGACGACGATGAAGACATGGATGATGAGGAGACTGATGAGCAGGAGTTCCAGAAGGCCACAGAGGTCCTATGCGTTGACGGTGGTGCTTCTCTGCACACCTCGCACCGCCAGCTCAAGCAGTGGGTGCAGGAAGTTAATGCAGCAGAACCACCCGTCGAGTCACGCAAGCCTCTGAAATGGTCCAGTACGCCTATCATCTTTGATATTGAGGACCACCCTAATCGCATAACTGCGGTCGGGTGCTTGCCGATGTTGGTTTCACCAACAATCCGCAACCTCAAGGTCACTAAGATGCTAGTTGACGGCGGGGCCGGCTTGAACCTGATCTCCTCCGCGGTGCTTCAGAAACTCCAGATCCCTGACAGCGAGCTCGAAGAGACCGGTACATTTCAAGGAATCAACCCGGGAAGAAGCAAGCCGAAGGGAAAGATCACGTTGCCGGTAACATTTGGCAGCGAGCTGAACTTCAGGACTGAGAGGGTCACATTTGCTGTTGCTGACTTTCCATTACCTTACAATGGAATCCTTGGCCGTTCGGCACTCGCCAAGTTCATGGCAGCCTCTCACTATGCGTACAACATACTGAAAATGCCAGGCCCGATAAGTGTCATCTCTGTCCGTGGCGACAAGAAGGATGCTCTTATCTGTGCCGACAAGATCTACTGGGAAGCAGCAGCCGCAGAAGAACGCAAGACACTTGCCGCTGAAGCTCCCGGAGGGAATAAGAAGAACAAGTCCGGCAAGAGCTCTGATGCCCACTCCGGCAAGCGCACCTCTTCGGAGTGCTGCGCTACCGTTGAGGACGCACCATCGAGCTCCACCGGCAAGTGTAAGAAGGCAATGGCAGCTCCACCTGAGACCAAGAAGTTGTCCGCCAAGGAGGACGGCACTGGTGGTACCTTCACCATCAGCGCCACTCTTGACCCCAAATAGGAAAGCGCGCTCGTTGCTTTCCTGCGAGCGAATGTCGACGTGTTTGCATGGCAACCGTCTGATATCCCCGGTGTTCCCAGCAAAGTAATAGAGAACCACCTTGTCGTTTGTCCTCATGCGCGGCCCGTCAAGCAGAAAGTCAGGAAACAGGCAGTGGAGCGCCAAGAATTCATCGCAGAAGAAATCAAGAAGTTGGAAGCAGCAGGCCTTGTCAGAGGAGTGCTCCATCCCACGTGGTTGGCCAATCCTGTTGTCGTGCGCAAGGCTAATGGGAAATGGAGGCTTTGTATTGACTTTACTTATGTTAATAAAGCTTGTCCCAAAGACCCATTTCCCTTGCCGCGCATTGACCAGATTGTTGACTCCACAGCCGGATGTGATTTGCTTTCATTTCTTGATGCATACTCAGGATACCATCAGATCTTCATGGCAGAAGAGGATGAAGAGAAAACCGCATTTATCACCCCGGGTGGCACGTACTGCTTCGTACGGATGCCTTTCGGTTTGAAGAATGCTAGTTCAACATTCGCAAGGGTAGTCCACCACGCTTTTGAGCCGCAGATGCACAGAAATGTGGAAGCCTACATGGATGACATAGTGGTCAAGAGCAAGAACAGGGCGACCCTGATTCTAGATTTAGACAAGACATTTGCAAATCTGCGCAAGATCAACCTCAAGCTTAACCCCAAGAAGTGCGTGTTTGGAGTTCCTTCCGGCAAGCTTCTCGGGTTCTTCGTGTCTCAGCGGGGAATTGAAGCCAATCCCGACAAGATCAAGGCCATTGAGTAGATCGAAGCACCAAAGCGCGTCAAGGATGTACGAAGGCTTGCCGGTTGCGTGGCTGCTCTCAGCAGGTTTATCTCTAGATCTGCTGAGCGCACCCTGCCATTTTTCAAAATTTTGAAAAAGGCAGGTCCAATGAAATGGACTCCGGAGGCGGAGGCTGCACTGCAGGACTTGAAGAGATACCTGTCCTCCACTCCAACACTTGTCGCACCTAAGCCGCAAGAGAAGTTGCTGCTGTATATAGCGGCAACCAATCAAGTGGTTAGTGCTGCGTTAGTGGCGGAGAGGGAGGCAGATGATGAGCCAGCAACCACGGCAGATGCATCCAGCGACAAACAGGGGGCTTCGCTGACAAGCTCTGGTCCCGACAAAGATGGATCTGCGCAGGAGCATGATAAGATGCAGAAGAGAATGGTGCAGTGTCCAGTTTACTTTGTTAGTTCCCTTCTACAGGGGGCTAGATCAAGGTACTCTGGTGTGCAGAAGTTGCTTTTCGGCCTCCTCATGGCCTCGAGAAAGCTGCGCCATTACTTCCAAGCACATGAGATCATAGTCGTCACTCGCTTTCCGCTGAAGAGGATACTGCAAAATCCAGAAGCAACAGGCAGGATTGTCGAGTGGGCGCTGGAACTGTCAAGCTTTGGCCTCAAGTTTGAGAGCACTTCAACTATCCAAAGCAGAGCATTGGCAGAGTTCATAGCAGAATGGACGCCAACCCCAGATGAAGAAATTCCAGAGACGAGCGTCCCCGTCAAAGAGGCAAGCAGAGAGTGGCTGATGTACTTTGATGGTGCCTTCTCGCTGCAAGGCGCCGGTGCGGGCGTGCTGCTTGTCGCGCCCACCAAGAGCACCTCAAGTACGTAGTCCAGATGCACTTTCCCAAGGAGCAAGCAACCAACAATACTGCAGAATATGAAGGATTGCTTGCCGGTCTCAGAATCGCAGCAGACCTTGGGATTAAGAAGCTCATTGTCAGGGGTGACTCACAGCTTGTCGTCCGCCAAGTGAACAAGAACTACCAGAGTCCATTGATGGAAGCATATGTTGATGAAGTGAGGAAGCTAGAAGAGCACTTTGACGGCCTACAGATGGAGCATATCCCAAGAGCTCAGAATGTCATTGCTGATGGCCTGTCAAAGTGCGCCGCACTAAAGTTACCTGTGGAACTAGGGATCTTTGTGCTCAAGTTGACTCAACCATCCGTAACACCATCAACTGGACAAAGCAAGAAGAGGAAGTTGGTTTCTGGTGACTACTTTCCGGCAGAGCTCCCCGAAGCCACCGCCAAGATAGTCCCCAAGATCAACACCAAGGATGCTGAGGGGCAGTCTGCTCCGGCAAGCCTTATGGTTTGTTCCGTTGAAGCAGACGCTCCCGACAAGTTTTGCTCCGGCAAACTTGCCGGGGAACATCAAGCTCCGGCAGGGCCGCAAGTCCTTGCCGTAGAAGCGGACGTTCCCGCAGCAGCAGATGTGCCTTTAGTCCTTGTTGTCGAGCCACAAGCTCCAGCATGGGCACAGCAGATTGTCCATTTCCTTCAGACAGGAGAACTTCCCGAAGAGCAAGAAGAAGCGGAAAAAGTAGCCCGGCAGTCAAGTATGTACCAGTTTGTCGATAGCATACTGTACAGAAGAAGACTCAACGGTGTGAAATTGAAGTGTATTTGCCGGTAAGATGGACAAAAGTTGTTGGCAGAGATACATGGAGGCATATGTGGCCACCACATTGGCGCAAGAGCACTTGCCGGCAAAGCTTTCCGGCAAGGTTTCTTTTGGCCGACAGCCCTCCAGGATGCAACTGCACAAGTAACCAAGTGTGAAGCGTGCCAGTTCCACTCCAAACAGATACACCAGCCAGCTCAAGCTCTCCAGACGATCCCTTTATCCTGGCCATTTTCGGTCTGGGGGCTCGATATCCTCGGCCCTTTCCCCCGAGCTGTCGGGGGCTTTGAGTACTTGTACGTCGCAATTGACAAGTTCACAAAGTGGCCAGAAGTGCAGCCAGTGAGGAAGGTGACAGCACAGTCAGTAGTCAAGTTCTTCAGGTCAATTGCTTGCCGTTTCGGGATCCCTAACAGGATCATCACCGAAACGGCACGCAATTTACGAGCCGCACCTTCATGCAGTACGTCCAAGACCTTGGCGCCAAGGTCTGCTTCGCTTCTGTTGCTCATCCGAGAAGCAACGGTCAAGCAGAGAGGGCAAATGTTGAAGTGCTGCGCGGGCTCAAGACCATAACTTTCGACAGGCTGTGCAAGTGCGGAAGAAACTGGATCGAGGAGCTGCCGGTGGTTCTTTGGTCGATCAGAACGACGCCAAATCGAGCCACTGGCCAGACACCTTTCGCTCTAGTCTATGGAGCAGAGGCAGTTCTCCCCATGGAACTCGTATACGGATCGCCTCGAGTGCTCGCTTATGATGAGCTTGAGCAAGAACAGCTGCGACAAGACGATGCGCTGCTCCTTGAGGAAGATCGTCTTCAGGATGCTGTACGAGCTGCTTGATACCAGCAAGCTTTGCGCCGCTACCATAGCTGCAAAGTTAAGGCCAGAAGCTTCGAGGAAGGCGACCTTGTTCTTCGGCGCGTTCAGTCCACCAAGAATTCCAACAAGTTGACGCCGAAGTGGGAAGGCCCTTATCGGGTGAGACGAGTCACAAGGCCCGGCGCTGTCCGCCTTGAGAGCGAAGATGGCATTCCGGTGAGCAACTCCTGGAACATAGCACATCTTCGTAAGTTTTTTCCGTAGGGCGCAGTTGTCGGAACCCCGTTCCGGCAACCACCTTTTGTACAAGTCTTCCCACTGTTGCATGTAATCCTTTGTACAAAGCCGGGCGCAGATCCCGTGCATAAATAGAACCCCATGTGCTCCGCACAACTTGTCCATTTCATGCATTAGTTTCTTTCTTGCATGCGTTATCTGACACTTTGTGCAGCACCTACATCCGGTAAGCAATAACGAGCCGAAGGGCTCCATATCATTATTTTCTCTTCTTTCTTCTTTTCAACAAAGGAAAAGAAGGTTCCTTCGCACACAAGTTTGCCGGGGGGGAAGGAGAAGATTGTGGTATGGACCAGGCGTCGTTAAAGCAAAGTTTTGCCTTGCCGAGAAGCAAACGACAGAAAAGCTAAGTTGCCAAAGTTTGAGCAATCAGTTTTTAAATTTTTGAGTTATTTTCCTCGAACGACCCTGCTTTGTATGGAAAACTTGTGCGCGGAGGAACCAACTCGTGGCTAGTTGCGCCCTTACTTTGTTTCGAGTCCGCTCAACAACTTAAGTGTGCTGCATCTAGTCGCGACAAGGTTTCTTGTCGGAAGCAGCGCCGCCAGCAGGCTGCTGAAGTTCCGCACTCAGCGCTCGCGGCTCGGGTGCCTGCGCCGACAAGTTCCCTTGAAGCGTAGGGTAAAAACATACAAAGGAAGGAATCTAGTAGAGGAAATAACATAGCAATTGATAACAGAAATAAAGTTATATTACAAGATAACTTGTCTCAGCTCTAACAGACTGTTTTCATAACGTGATTACCAGCGACAAAGGAGAAGAAGAAATGGGCGGCCTAGTCTACGCGGTCGCCCTCAACCCTCTTGATCTCGCTCACCTTGTCCATAATGGGTGCGGCAAGGGCCTTGAGTGCGTCCCGATCGGTGTCTGGCGGCAAGGACTTGAGGACGTTGGTGAAGCTGAGGCCTGGATTGCGGAAGGCCACCTTCATCAGCACCTTCTGGAGAACCCCGGTGTAGATTTTGCGCGACTCGTCGGCCAGCTGCTTTGGGATCCTTTCCCGGAGCCGCTGGAGTGCCGTCGCCACGCCCTTGAAGAACAGGCTGAGCTTGACGCTGGGTTGGAGATTCTCGTCGGAGGGATACCCAAAGTCCTCCATCCCCAGCTGCGCCAGCTCCTCGTTGATGACTACGGCAATATTCACCAGACCCTCGGTCCAGTGCTCCACAGTGTCTCTGAACGAGTTCTGGGTAACTGCGATGCTCTCCAGCAGCGCCTTGTCAGCTTTGACCTTCTCCGACAAGGTTTTCTCCCGCTCCTTGGCGGCCTCCAGCGTCTGCATCAGCGTGGCCAGCTTCAACTCCAGGTCCGCATTGGAATCCTTGGCGACGCTGAGCTCCTTGCCCCTCTCAGCGAGAAGACCTTGCAGCTCACCGTGGGCGGCAGCATCCTTCTCACGCTCACGCTTGAGCGCGGCAAGCTCCTCGCCGCTCTTCCCGATTTTGGCCTCTAGCTGCGCCACCTTCTCCTCCAGCTCTTTCTTGGCGGCCTCTGCGATCGCGACAACGTCCTTTGCTTCCTTGAGCGCCCCGCCAAGTGCTTGCTCGCGCTCGGCGAGCTCCTCCTCGTAGCTGTTGAGGTTGGCCTTCCGCTGCACCAATTCTCCTTCTCGCGCGGACTGCTTCTCGACGGCCAGCCTTTGTTCCTCCTCAGCTTCGGCCTTCTCGAGAAGGAAGGCCGTGCGCTCCTCGTCGAGTCGCTCCCGCTCCTGTGCCAGGGACCGGAGAGCCTCTTGATTGTGGCCCCGGAGCTCCTCCGCGCGCTTCTCCATATCCACTCCCGCCTTCACGACAAGCGCTTCCCGGGAAGCCAGTTTGGCTTGCCGTGCGTGGTAGAGTGATAGCAGCTTCCGCAGCAGCTGCTCCTCCTCAGGCTCGCCACTGCTGCTGCTGGGCGCGTCGACCAACGACAGTCCAGCAGAGGCGGGCACCTCCTCATCGAAAGTTTCCCCCTCAACCGGCGCCCTGGAGCTCGACGCCCAGGGTAGCTTGATGAAGATATCGTCACCGGCCTTCAAGTAGGCGCCGGGCTGGGGCTCCTCGGAGCCCGGCTCCGCAAAAGCGGCAGAGGGATCGGCGGTCGGCGCAGCGCCTGGCGCTCCTGCGGCCTCAGGGTCGTCAGTGCGATCGCCCGACCCCTCGCCGGCTTCTGCGGCGGCAGCCTTGGCGGCCTCCTCGCCGGCGGTCTCATCAGCACCGGCCCCTTCCTCGCCGGCGCCCTCTGTCTCCATTGGCTCAGCAGCAGATGGGTCTGAAGAACGAAGAAGGGAGAAAAATCAATCAAAAATCCAAGAGAAGAAAATCAGAAGAAGAAGAACCCAAGGGAAAGTTTTTGGACAAGGGAATTACCTGTGCCAAGACCTATAGTTGCGGTCTCGGCCGCCGCAGGATCGACGGTGCTGCCCCTTGCCGGAGAGTTCTCTCTTGCCCGAGAGCGCTCCCTTACCGGGAACCCCTCCCTTGGCGGCGTAGTCGAAGCAGATGGCACTTCGGTACCAGCTTCCGGGCGCTCCTAATGTGGCTGCTCTGCTCCTACACAAATCAACAAGCAAGATATCAACAAAGGAAAAAGCACTCATGCGCGCCCGACAACAGAAAGCTAACTATGAACTTACGCTGGGGGCTGCGCTGGGGGCTGCTTTGAGGAGTGGTTGCCAGGTCCGTCAAGGTGGTCTCGGACCCACCCCCTGCCGACACGGTGGGGTCATCTTCGATGACAATCACCGCGGCCTTGGCCCTCTTCGCCGCTCTCTGGGCCAGCGTCCTGAAAAGAAAGGAGTCCAGATTGAAGCAAGTCAGATACAAGATAAAAACAGCAAAATTGAAGAACTACAAGAGCACCAAAGAAACTTACTCTTCTTCCTCCTCGTCGGAGCTGAGCGCGGAAAGATCGAAGTCCGGCTCCCCTCTGGTGCGGCGAGGCGAAGGAGTAGGATCCCTTGCCCGCTTGGCGAGGGCGGGGGCGGTGGCCCGGGAAGATCCCGCTCCAGTTGCCGCTACTGCGTGAGGCGCTCCCGTGGCAACATTGCTTGCCGCGGTAGAGCATGTCGCACTGCTCGGCGGCTGTTGACCCGGCTGCTGCCCCGCTACGTCCGCGGCCCTGCGAAGACGCCTCCTTGGCGGGGTCGGGGGCTCCGCCTGCGGCAAGCTTTCTGAAGGCTCGGGCTCTTCCTCGCCGGCCTCGCTCGGCTCGGCTTCAGAACCGGCAGGCTCTTCCTCGCCAATGAACTCCGCGCGCTCGGCGAGGTTTGCCGCCTCTGCAGCCTCCGCCTCCTCCACAATGAACCCGAACGCGCCCGCGGCAGCTGCGGCCGCAACCTCTTCCGCCCTAGTGGCGATGCGCTACAGCTCCTCGTCGGTGGTGTCACGGGTGAGGCTCTTCTGCTCGTCAGCGTGGACCGGCACTTCTTCCAAGTTGTCGAAGAACACTTGCACGACGTCATCCGCAGGCTCTTGCCAAGTTGGAATGATTCCGTGTGAATCGCACAACGGCATCATGGCGCGGATCCGGTCAAGCGAAG
Source organism: Triticum dicoccoides (assembly GCF_002162155.2). Lineage (NCBI taxonomy): Eukaryota > Viridiplantae > Streptophyta > Magnoliopsida > Poales > Poaceae > Triticum > Triticum dicoccoides. The sequence goes on along the minus strand of NC_041384.1, from coordinate 461,694,749 downwards.
AATTGTTGCACAATGGAACGACGCCCCTCGGTAGCGTGAATGGGTGCTGGGGGTCGCGTTTGAACAACTCCAGGAGCATTGCATCCAGCTCCAAGACGGTGAAGTTGTAGTTGAGGCCCGGCCGCAGCCTCATGATGTCCGCCGAGTTCTTGAATTCCCAGGCGGGCCTCCCCCTCTCCTGCAGGGGGGCGATGCGGCGGCGGAGGAAATCTGCGCCTACAGCGCCTACAGTGAGCCCGGCAAGCCTGAGGCGAAGGATCCTAGTAATGGAGATCTTCAGCCTCTCGTCTTCCGGGGCCACGTTGCTCTAGTCATTGCCGCGCACTATTGGAGCTTGGCGCACGGCGGTGAAGGGCTGCGGATTCTCCTCGACGATCCAGCACCACTCCGCTCTCCACTGCTCCCACTTGCTGTGGAGCTCACCCTCCAAGTACGCCTCCTTCTTGCCGACTCTCGAGATCCAGGCGATCCCTCCGGCAAGCGGCTCTCCTCTCTCTACCCGAGGTATGAAGAAGTGGCGGAAAAGGGCAACATTGGGGTGGACTCCGACAAAGTTTTCGCACAAATGTGCGAAAACTGCCATGGTCAGAACGGCGTTGGGGGTGAAATCAAGGAGGCGGAAGCCGTAGGTGTTCATGATATCGCAGAAGAACTCCAAGAAGGGCGGGCAGAGCCCGCAATAGAAGAACAGCGCGAAGAATGGGTACCCGTTTGGAGCCAGTTCCGAAGCAGCGGCCGGGAGTACCCTCATGCGCGGATGCGCCCGCGTCTCCGTCGCCCAAAAGAGGTAGAAGTACTCCCTCAGCTCCTTCACGCCGAGCTGGGGGGAGAAGATCGCCCGCTCCTTCCGCAGCGCCGTGAGCCGCTGCGCCTCGGCCGACTTCACGCCCTTTCCCTTGTCGGCTTTCGAAGCCATGGCGGAGGTGGTGGGGGAGGTCGACGGTGTTGGTGATGCTGGTGGCAATGGGGGGGCGGAGCGCTGCTCTCTCGGCTTCGAGAAGAAGGGGGGAGCGGCGAAGGTTTGTGAAGATGGAGTAGTAGCAACCAGCAAGGGGGAACGAACTGCCCCTGTTTCCTCTGCTTATAAAGAGGGACGGGGCGGACGTTTCTCCCTTCCGAATAAAGAACCACCCACGATCTCTCCCACGACGCCGCATTCAACGCGTGCCGTTAGGGGAGAGCGCGCTGGATACAGAGCGAGATTCGGCGTGGCCCAGTCCGCGTGTGCCCGTGCCCTGTCTTGGGCCTGGCCCAACACCGCTCGGCACCGTGTCTGGCCCAGGCCCGGGGGCTCCTGTCGGTGTACTAGAATAGGGGTACCCTAGTACCCCGAACTTGTGCACGGGCAGTTGCAGCATCCCGCCGCAAGGCTTGTCGGGCGAACGCCAAGATCCTCCATGGTTCCCTTGGGGCCATTCAAGAACAAAGTATTTAAGCTCAGGAGACAAGGCCCCGGCAAGAGGAGCTTGCCGGGAAGGCCAACCAAGGCACTCCAAGGAACTTGCCGCGATGCGCCACGCGCTCGGGCAAGGCAACAAGGCCCCGGCAAGAGGAGCTTGCCGGGAAGACCAACCAAGGTACCTCGAGGCCCGGTGAGCGACAAGCTTCCGAACCCGACAAGATAACAACAGCGGCAAGGCGCTTGCCACGGCAGGCGGCCACTCTGTGCCCACGCTCCAGCGCATCCACCAACATGTCGCCCTGGGGGCCTCTCTAGGCGCGCGTGGCGGGAGGCTGTGCAGCCAGCGGTGCGCAGTGGCATGCGAAGCTGACAAGATCGCCATCATGGCGAACGGTGGCGCCCCTAACTGTCCTTTTCTGCACTGTTTGGGCGACCCAGACGGGCATTTAATGCCCTTGTCATGCCGTCAGGGTTAGGTAGGGTGCACTGTACAAGTAACTGTACCAACCACCCCACTTTTTACATTTGTACCCTTCTCTGTGTTGCCACCTGTCGGTGACCCCTTGAGCATATAAAAGGAGGCCCATGCGCAACGTAGGGGGGGTTCGATTCATTCGTGAGCCAGAAAACACTTAGCTCTCGCGAGCAAGAACATAATAGAACCAGACAAGCACCAGTAGGAGTGTTATCTCTCCGGAGAGCTCCGAAGCTGGGTAAACTGCTCGTGTGCTTCGCCTCGATCTGCTCTTCGTGTGATCTCCGCCCCTCGCCGAACCGAAAGGGGCCCGGTCCGCCGGCCCCATAGGTGTTCGTGGATCAGTTTCCCCGACAGCTATTCTTCCCTTGTACTATTCATGGAGAATAATGTGATTGGCTTGACCCATCCATTAGCTTAGCACGATGATCGTTTAGTTTGTTATTGCTTTCTCCATAACTTATACATGTTCCTATGACTATGAGATCATGCAACTCCTGAATACCGTAGGAACACTTAGTGTGCTATCAAATGTCACAACATAACTAGGTGACTATAAAGATGTTCTACAGGTGTCTCCGATGGTGTTTGTTGAGTTGTCATAGATCGAGATTAGGATTTGTCACTCCGAGTATCAGAGAGGTATCTCTAGGCCCTCTCAGTAATGCACATCGCTATAAGCCTTGCAAGAAATGTGACTAATGAGTTAGTTATGGGATGATGCATTATGGAACGAGTAAAGAGACTTGCCGGTAACGAGATTGAACTAGATATTGAGATACCGACGATCGAATCTCGAGCAAGTAACATACCGATGACAAAGGGAACAACGTATATCATTATGCGGTTTGATCGATAAAGATCTTCGTAGAATATGTGGGAGCCAATATGAACATCCAGGTTCCGCTATTGGTTATGACCGGAGACGTGTCTCGGTCATGTCTACATAGTTCTCGAACCCGTAGGGTCCGCACGCTTAACGTTCGGTGATGATCGGTATTATGAGTTTATGTGTTTTGATGTATCGAAGGTAGTTTAGAGTCCCAGATATGATCACAGACATGACGAGGAGTGTTGAAATGGTCGAGACATAAAGATCGATATATTGGAAGCCTATGTTTGGACATCGGAATGGTTCCGGATGAGTTCGGGCATTTTCCGGAGTACCGGAACCCCCCGGGGAGTCAATGGGCCTTAATGGGCCATAGTGGAAAGGAGGAGGAGGCAGCCAAGGTGGGGGCGCGCGCCCCCAAGCCCAATCCGAATTGGGAAGGGGGGCTTGTCCCCCTTTCCTTCTCTCCTTCTCCCCCTTCCTTCCATCTCCTACTCCAACTAGGGAAGGGGGAATCCTACTACCACCGGGAGTAGGACTCCCCCTTGGGCGCGCCTAGGAGGCCGACCCTCTCCCCCCCTCCACTCCTTTATATACGGGGGAGGGGGCACCCCATAGACACAAGTTGATCATTGATCCCTTAGCCGTGTGTGGTGCCCCCTCCACATAATCCACCTCGGTCATATCATCATAGTGCTTAGGCAAAGCCCTGCGACGGTAGCATCATCATCACCGTCATCATGCCGTCGTGCTGACGGAGCTCTCCCTTGAGACTCAGCTGGATCGATAGGTCGTGGGACATCACCGAGCCGAACGTGTGCAGATCACGGAGGTGCCGTACTTTCGGTACTAGGATCGGTCGATCGTGAAGATGTATGACTACATCAACCACGTTGACATAACTCTTCCGCTTACGGTCTACGAGGGTACGTAGACAACACTCTCCCCTCTCGTTGCTATGCATCATCATGATCTTGCGTGTGTGTAGGATTTTTTTTGAAATTGCTGCTTTCCCCTACATGATTTGCAAATTCATTATTGAACCTAGCTTCAATAATTCAAACTTAATTTGAATTCAAATTCGAATTCAAATCTTAGTTCAAACTAAATTCAATTTGAATTCAAACAAGGTGAATCCTAATTCATTTTGAATTGTAAGTCAAACCAAGTTGAGGAACTTAGAATGAAACCTAACCAACTTTGTTTGTATTCAAACTCATGGAAGGTCAATAAGTTTGAATTGTCATTTAACTTGAACATGAACTTGGCTATGCAAGATTCATAGACCTTAACTCCAATTGCACGATTCCTTTGACTGGGTCTAGCAACCACAACTTTGTGTCACATAGTCCTCATGTGACGAACCTTTTATTGAAACTTGCATGTGAACCCTTATGTCACATGTGTTCCAATTAACAACCACTAGGTTGTTTTCCAAACTCTTATGAGTACAGTTGACACATGATCTCACAACACAATGTCACTAACACCATGCACTAAACTTATTGTATGTTTGACTTGTATTATATGGTTGTTCATGATTGCTCTTTACTTATGTTAGATTGTTCGGAGAGCGAAGAGTAGCTTTATCAGGATTGTGTGTGTGAAGAACTTCATCACTTAACAAGATTTATTTATGTGAAAAACATCAGTGAGCACCAGGCAAGTTGCACCCTTGAACTTGCTCTACATTGCTTTATTTACAAGTTATGAAACTAGTACATGATAGCCACATGTTGTTGAAACTTACGTTACCTTGGACGTTAGGCTTTTGTGTGAATCATGGACAAGACAATCCGACCATGTTGTGATTAAGGAACCATGATGCCGAGGGGATCTCATGGCAATGTTTGTTAACCATGATCCTGAGGGGCGATCATGGAAATGTTTGAACAACCATTATCTTGAGAGGCTCTCATGGCAATGTTTATTAACCACAATCCTAAGGGGCTATTGTGGAAATGTTTGATTAACCATGATCTTGATGGGCTCTCATGGTAGTGTTGATTAACCACGATCCCGAGGGGCTCTCATGGCAACTTTTGAGTAACCATGAATCCTGAGGGGCTCTTGTGGAAAATATATTTGGACAATACTCAAGTAGTTCGTAAGGCACCACAGTTGAAAATATCCTAACTAGTAGATAGAAGTAAGAGAAATAAGTTTTCAGAAAAATAAAAGAGAGCCATGATGTCTACTACACAACTTGTTGTAGACTCGTGTTGGGCCTCCAACCGTAGAGTTTTGTAGGATGGTAGCAAATTTCCCTCAAGTGGATGACCTAAGGTTTATCAATCCGTGGGAGGCGTATGATGATGATGGTCTCTCTCAAATAACCATGCAACCAAATAATAAAAAGTCTCTTGTGTCCCCAACACACCAAATACAATGGAAAATTGTATATGTGCACTAGTTCGGCGAAGAGATGGTGATAAAAGTGTAATATAGATGGTAGAAATTTATTTTTATAATCTGAATAAATAAAAAAGCAAGGTAGAAAATAGTAAACAGGCATAAAAACAGTATTGCAATGCTTAAAAATGAGGCTTAGGGTCCGTACTTTCGCTAGTGCAATCTCTCAACAGTGCTAATATAATTGGATCATATAAGCACCCCTCAAAGTACGATGAAGAATCACTCCAAAGTTCCTATCTAGTGGAGAACATAAGAAGAAATCATTTGTAGGGTATGAAACCACCTCGAAGCTATTCTCTCCGATCGATCTATCCAAGAGTTTATACTAAGATAACACCAAATATTTTCAGATTCATAATACTCAATCCAACACAAAGAACTTCAAAGATTTCCCCAAGATTTCTACTAGAGAAATAAAGACAAGAACGTGCATCAACCCCTATGCGTAGATTACCCCAATGTCACCTCGGGAATCCACGAGTTGAGTGCCAAAACATATATCAAGTGAATCAATATAATACCCCATTATCACCACGAGTATTCATTTGCAACACATATATCAAGTGCTCTCAAATCTATAAAAGTATTCAATCCGATAAAACGAAATCTCAAAGGGAAAACTCAATTCATCACAAGATAGAGAGGGGAAAATGTGATGATCAGACATGGTTTAGTTGATATGGATCACATGATCACTAAGATGATTAGAGGGATGTCTATCTAAGTGGGAGTTATTAAGTAATTTGATTAATTGAACTTTAATTTATCATGAACTTAGTACTTGATAGTATTTTGCATGTCTATGTTGTTGTAGATAGACCCATGTTGTTGTTTCGTTGAATTTTAATGCGTTCCTAGAGAAAGCTAAGTTGAAAGATGATGGTAGCAACTACACGGACTGGGTCCATAACTTGAGGATTATCCTCATTGTTGCACAGAAGAATTACGTCCTGGAAGCACTGCTAGGTGACAAACCCGCTGCAGGAGCAATGCCAGATGTTGTGAACACCTGGCAGAGCAAAGCTGATGACTAGTGTGCCATGCTTTACGTCTTAGAACCGGGACTTCAATGACATTTTGAACGTCATGGAGCATATGAGATGTTCCAGGAGTTGAAGTTAATATTTCAAGCAAATGCCTAGATTGAGAGATATGAAGTCTCCAATAAGTTCTACAGCTGCAAAATGGAGGAGAATAGTTCTGTCAATGAACATATACTCAGAATGTCTGGGTACCACAACCACTTGACTCAACTGGGAGTTAATCTTCCTGATGATAGTGTCATTGACAGAGTTCTTCAGTCACTGCCACCAAGCTACAAGAGCTTCATGATGAACTATAATATGCAAGGGGTGGATAAGACGATTCCCGAGCTCTTCGCAATGCTAAAGGCTGTGGAGGTAGAAATCAAGAAGAAGCATCAAGTGTTGATGGTCAACAAGACCACCAGTTTCAAGAAAAAAGGTAAAGGGAAGAAGAGGAACTTCAAGAAGAACAGCAAGCCAGTTGCTGCTCAAGTGAAGAAACCCAAGTCTGGACCTAAGCCTGAGACTGAGTGCTTCTACTACAAAGGAACTGGTCACTAGAAGCGGAACTGCCCCAAGTATTTGGCGGAGAAGAAGGATGGCAAAGTGAAAGGTATATTTGTTATACATGTTATTGATGTGTACCTTACTAATGCTCACAGTAGTGCCTGGGTATTTGATACAGGTTTAGTTGCTAACATTTGCAACTCGAAACAGGGGCTACGGATTAAGCGAAGATTGGATAAGGACGAGGTGACGATGCGTGTGGGAAATGGTTCCAAAGTCGATGTGACTGCCGTCGGCACGCTACCTCTACATCTACCTTCGGGATTAGTTTTAGACCTAAATAATTGTTATTTGGTGCCAGCGTTGAGCATGAACATTATATCTAGATCTTGTTTGATGCGAGGCGGTTATTCATTTAAATCAGAGAATAATGGTTGTTCTATTTATATGATTAATATCTTTTATGGTCATGCACCCTTGATGAGTGGTCTATTTTTACTAAATCTTGATATTAGTGACACACATGTTCATAGTATTGAAGCCAAAATATGCAGGGTTGATAATGATAGCGCAACTTATTTGTGGCACTGCCATTTGGGTCATATTGGTGTAAAGCGCATGAAGAAACTCCATTCCGATGGACTTCTGGAATCACTTGATTATGAATCACTTAGTACTCGCGAACCATGCATCGTGGGCAAGATGACTAAAACCCCGTTCTCCGGAACAATGGAGCGAGCAACAGAGTTATTGGAAATCATACATACTGATGAATGTGGTCCAATGAACATTGAGGGTCACGGCGGATGTCGTTATTTTCTCACCTTCACAGATGATTTGAGCAGATATGGGTATATCTACTTAATGAAACATAAGTATGAAACATTTGAAAAGTTCAAAGAATTTTAGAGTAAAGTGGAAAATCATTATAACAAGAAAATAAAGTTTCTACGATCTGATCATGGAGGAGAATATTTGAGTTACGAGTTTGGTCTTCATTTGAAACAATGCGGAATAGTTAAGCAACTCACGCCACCCGGAACACCACAACATAAATGTAACACCCCGGACACACCCGCCGATGGTCGTTATTCTTGGCGAGATCTAGACTAGCCCCACAGATCAATACTAGTCTTTCTGCACACTTTGTCCTCACTCGTGCACACCCGGGAGCAACTTCCTGATTAGTCACCCATCCTGAAACTACTCCAAGTTGAGCACACTTAACTTTGGAGCTCTGTCCGAATGGGCTCCTGGAAAATAAGGAATTCCTTATTGATGTGAGTAGTCTATCATCCCTAATAAGCCAGGCTATCACATACACCCCCACTCAGAGGAATCGACATCCTCGTCGGGCCACATGAACGTTCCCTCTTGGCACATACGTCTGTGCATCCAGTCTGGTACATGTGCCATGCCGTGTGCCACGACGGGTCACAAATGTCATGAACAACATGACCGCGCACTTGTCCACAAACATCCGTGTAACCATGAGGGTCGGCTGTGATACCAATTTGTAACACCCCGGACACACCCGCCGGTGGTCGTTACTCCTGGCGCGATCTAGGCTGGCCCCATAGATTAATACTAGTCTTTTCTGCACACTTTGTCCTCACTCGTGCGCACCCGGGAGCAACTTCCCGATCGGTCACCCATCCTGAAGCTACTCCAAGCTGAGCACGCTTAACTTTGGAGTTCTGTTCGAATGGGCTCCCGGAAAAGAAGGAATTCCTTATTGATATGAGTAGTCTACCATCCCTAATAAGCCAGGCTATCACAATAATGGTGTGTCATAATGTTGTAATCGTACTTTATTAGATATGGTGCGATCTATGATGTCTCTCACTGATTTACCGCTATCATTTTGGGGTTATGCTTTAGAGACGGCTGCATTCACGTTAAATAGGGATCCATCTAAATCCGTTGAGACGACACCTTATGAACTTTGGTTTGGCAAGAAACCCAAGTTGTCGTTTCTTAAAGTTTGGGGCTGCGATGCTTATGTGAAAAAGCTTCAACCTGATAAGCTCGAACCCAAATTGAAGAAATGTGTCTTCATAGGATACCCAAAGGAGACTGTTGGATACACCTTCTATCACAGATCCGAAGGCAAGATATTCATTGCTAAGAATGGATCCTTTCTAGAGAAGGAGTTTCTCTCCAAAGAAGTGAGTGGGAGGAAAGTAGAAATTAATTAGGTAATTGTACCTGCTCCCTTATTCGAAAGTAGTTCATCACTGAAATCAGTTCCAGTGATTCCTACACCAGTAAGTGAGGAAGCTAATGATGATGATCATGAAACTTCTAATCAAGTTACTACCGAACCTTGTAGGTCAACCAGAGTGAGATCCGCACCAGAGTGGTACAGTAATCCTGTTCTGGAAGTCATGTTACTTGACCATGACGAACCTATGAACTATGAGGAAGCGATGATGATCCCAGATTCCGCAAAATGGCTTGAGGCCATGAAATCTGAGATGGGATCCATGTATGAGAACAAAGTGTGGACTTTGGTTGACTTGCCCGATGATCGGCAGGCCATAGAGAATAAATGGATCTTCAAGAAGAAGACTAACGCTGACGGTAATGTTACTATCTACAAAGCTTGACTTGTTGCAAAAGGTTTTCGACAAGTTCAAGGAGTTGACTATGATGAGACCTTCTCACCCGTAGCGATGCTTAAGTCCGTTCGAATCATGTTAGCAGTTGCCACATTTTATGATTACGAAATTTGGCAAATGGATGTCAAAACTGCATTCCTTAATGGATATCTTGAAGAAGAGTTGTATATGATGCAACCAGAAGGTTTTGTCGATCCAAAAGGTGCTAACAAAGTGTGCATGCTCCAGTGATCCATTTATGGACTGGTGCAAGCCTCTCGGAGTTGGAATATACGCTTTGATAGTGTGATCAAAGCATATGTTTTATACAGACTTTTGGAGAAGCCTGTATTTACAAGAAAGTGAGTGGGAGCTCCGTAGCATTTCTGATATTACTTGTAGATGACATATTGTTGATCGGAAATGATACTAAATTTCTGAATAGCATAAAAGGATACTTGAATAAGAATTTTTCAATGAAAGACCTCGGTGAAGCTGCTTATATATTGGGCATCAAGATCTATAGAGATAGATCAAGACGCTTGATTGGACTTTCACAAAAGCACATACCTTGATAAAGTTTTGAAGAATTTCAAAATGGATAAGGCAAAGAAAGGGTTCTTGCCTGTGTTACATGGTGTGAAGTTGAGTCAGACTTAATGCCCGACCACTACAGAAGATAGAGAGAAAATGAAAGTCATTCCCTATGCTCCAGCCATAGGTTCTATCATGTATGCAATGCTGTGTACCAGACCTGATGTGTGCCTTGCTATTAGTTTAGCAGGGAGTTACCAAAGTAATCCAGGAGTGGATCACTGGACAGCGGTCAAGAACATCCTAAAATACCTGAAAAGGACCAAGGATATGTTTCTCGTTTATGGAAGTGACAAAGAGCTCGTCGTAAACGGTTACGTCGATGCAATCTTTGACACTGATCCAGATGACTCTAAGTCACAAACTGGATACATATTTTTATTAAATGGTGGAGCTGTCAGTCGGTGCAGTTCCAAGTAGAGCATCGTGGCGGGATCTACGTGTGAAGCGGAATACATAGCTGCTTCGGAAGCAGCAAATGAAGGAGTCTGGATGAAGGAGTTCATATCCGATCTAGGTGTCATACCTAGTGCATCGGGTCCAATGAAAATCTTTTGTGACAATACTAGTGCAATTGCCTTGGCAAAGGAATCCAGATTTCACAAGAGAACCGAGCACATCAAGAGACGCTTCAATTCCATCCACGATCAAGTCATGAAGGGAGACATAGAGATTGGCAAGATACATACAGATCTGAATGTTGCAGACCCGTTGACTAAGCCTCTCTCACGAGCAAAACATGATCAGCATCAAGACTCCATGGGTGTCAGAATCATCACAATGTAATCTAGATTATTGACTCTAGTGCAAGTGGGAGACTGAAGGAAATATGCCCTAGAGGCAATAATAAAGTTTTTATTTATATTTCCTTATATCATGATAAATGTTTATTATTCATGCTAGAATTTTATTAACCAGAAACTTAGTACATGTGTGAATACATGGACAAACAGAATGTCACTAGTATGCCTCTACTTGACTAGCTCGTTAAATCAATGATGGTTATGTTTCCTAACCATAGACATGAGTTGTCATTTGATTAACGGGATCACATCATTGGAGAATGATGTGATTGACTTGACCCATCCGTTAGCTTAGCACGATGATCGTTTAGTTTGTTGCTATTGCTTTCTCTATAACTTATACATGTTCCTATGACTGTGAGATCATGCAACTCCTGAATACCGAAGGAACACTTAGTGTGCTACCAAACGTCACAACGTAATTGGGTGACTATAAAGATGCTCTACAAGTGTCTCCGATGGTGTTTGTTGAGTTGGCATAGATCGAGATTAGGATTTGTCACTCCGAGTATCGGAGAGGTATCTCTAGGACCTCTCGATAATTCACATCACTATAAGCCTTGCAAGAATGTGACTAACACTACAAAAAAACACATCCGTGACATTTTGGGCCAAACGAATTTTTTTCTGTCATACATATGACACTTCTATGACGATAATTGTGACAAAACCAAGTATTATCATAGATGTAGTGGGCTCCTACTTCTATGACAAAAAATCATGACATAAAATGGGCTTTTCATCCTGGGCGGGCCGGAGACGCAGCTGCATGACATTCTTTGGGCCGTCCATGACGGAAAAAACCATGGTAGAAGCGAGGGCGAGGAAAATTTCGACGAGTTCCCTGTTACGGTGGGAGGTCAGGGGCCGAGCGATGCGCGTTTCTCTCATACACGTACGTGCGTGTGTGAGAGGCGTTGGCTCTAACTAAACCCGAGTGAGGCGTTGGGCTCTAACTGAACGCGAGCGATTGCACTGCAGGCTACGCGTTACTAAACCCGAGCGATTGATCGATGGCTGTTAACTGAACCCGATCGAGCGATTCCTTCGCTACTGCTACTAACTAAAGCCGATCGATGCTGCCTCTGAGATGA
>NC_041384.1:461671717-461682562 GCF_002162155.2 Triticum dicoccoides | reverse complement strand
GGATGAACAGTAGACGGTGGAGGGGTTCTCGTGGAGGGGTGGTTGAACAGGACCCCGTGGTGTGGAGGGCTGGATGAACAGTAGACGGTGGAGGGGTGCCCGTGGAGGGGTGGTTGAACAATAGCCGATGGAGTAGCGCACGGTGGAGGCTGGATGAACAGGAGCCCGTGGAGGCTGGAGGAGGTCAACGGTAGCCCGTGGAGGCTGGAGGAGGTCGACGGTGGAGATGAACAGTATCCCGTGGAGTCCCGTTTTGCAGTACGCCACACCCCTCCCGATGAACAGGACCCCCGTTTCGACCGTAGCACTCCAACACAAGTCCGTTTCGTTCGTTTTGCGGTACGCCACACCCCTCCCGATCAACAGGACCCCCGTTTCGACCGTAGGAGGTCCGTTTCGTCTGTTTTGCGGTATGCCACACCCCTCCCGAGCTGGGGCAGTAGAGCAAGGCCGCTTTTGAAGAACTTATACCTGAGGGTCGCCGGGATGTCGGTGGCAAGTCGGATTTGCAGACAATGCGGCAGGGAGGAAGAATGGCCGGAGGACCTCCCGAGCCGGCGCTGTGTCGGAGAGAACGACACGGGCAGAGGATCGGGCCCCTCCGGCAGCTGTGGGTTTCCTCCCTCGGCAGCGATGACCGCATGAACGATGCCTGCGGTCGCCAGCACCATCTGGAAACGCTGCGCGGTGCGGGGCCGCAGACCGGCGCCTTGGATCATTTGGCACAGCCGACTGCCGCTCGCGTCCATCGCCTCCATAGGTGCTTGTGGCTTCTGGTCACTTGGTCTTGGATTGGAGTGAGCAGTGTTGCGTAGAGACTTGGGAGTAGATGGATTGGAGTGGTGAGGCGCCTTTATTATATGAGAGTCAAACTATGTTGCATTCACATCGTGCTGGCTCTATTCTGCTTCTCCAATTAATTCCCTTTGCATGTAATTGAGGATGCATCATTGACCGTTCAACGTCTCGGGAACCGCTACCCTCTCCCTCCTTGGCATTCAAGCACCTATGGACCCCTCGACGACGAGGTGCCTATGGTGACTTCATAAATTTCAAGATGATAGTGTCGTGCGTGTGTGCGTTCATAGGGGTGAGTGTATGCGCGTGTATATGAGCACTTGCGTCTGTACTGTGTAAAAAAACTTAAATGCGTGTCAAAAAGAGACTAGTTAGTATACTCAATATTGTGCACCTCGGAGAGGAAAACGATAGAACTAGTGCGTATTTTATTTATGGTGCAGATTCACTCATTTTGCTCCATATGTACTCCGTCTCGGTGTAGTCTAGTCACTTGTTGAAATCTCTAGAAGGGCAAATACTCCTTTCTGGTTTACAGGGCTATACTAGCAAGTAGTTGTACGTACTAGTACAATAGTGGGCTCACATAGCAATTTTGTCTCATGCAAGAGCCTGACTATATGCGTGCTCCAATGTTCGCAACTGCAACATTCGGTTTGCGCTTGGCTCTTCGCCTCTTCGAGAAGACGAACAATGATGTTACTACTACTGCTTCTACAGTGTCAAATTCACTCCTGCATGTCCGTCCACCACGAGCGGGACGGATAGCTTGTTGTAGAAGTACTACTAAGAAAAAGCTTGTCCTCGTTTGCGAGCAACCGCGTGCATGGGTGAGGGAGAAGGCGTGTAGTAAAATCAAGCTTCTCCTCGTTGTACGAGTTGACGCGACATAGCATAGCACTGGCCCCACATGCTTGCCTCTAAACTTGGCTGAAAGACCCGCAGTGTACAATATATTTGCTGCAACCTCTAACATTTACCCACCATAAATTAAAATATATGTGTTTGTATGCATCGTTTTGATGCAGAGGCCGGGGAGTCCCCCCTTTTCGAAAAAAAACAAATTAAAATATATATATTCCTATCTTGACCAGATGAGCGTGCAAACTACAATCACCAGGGTATCAGGTAGGGCCAGAAGACTATTTTAATTTTTTAAAAAAAACTTCGAGACGGCCACATAGCATGGAGCCGACCCCAACGATTTTAAGCTTACAGGCACGGTACACGCTATCCTAGACTACTCTACACGTGAAACTGCCACACGAGCGTTCGGGCTGCGCTTGGCTCTTCGCCTCTTCGAGAAGTCGAATAATGATGGAGTACTACTGCACTAGAGGAGTACTACAGTATGCTTCTGGCCATCTGACACCGATTGAACTGTTGCATGTCCACCGCGTGCAGGAGGGAGAGCGTGTAGCGAAAGCTTCTCCTAGTCTTGCCAGCCACCACGCTCATGGGCGAGGAAGGGACGCTCTTGCCTTTGCGTGTATGACAGGTGGGCCCGACAGGTGTGTGGCCAACCTATCATACAGCCAAAGGCAGGTGCGGTTAAGTCCGCGAGGGAGAGGATAATCAAACTTCTCGTTGATGTACGAGTTGACGCGACACATCAAAGCACTGCACTCGATATATTTCAATAATTTGTGTTTGCCGATGCATTAATTGCAACACATGCATGCATGCCGTGACTCTCCTTTTGATACTTGCATGTGTTGATTTAATGCACCTTGAAGTGGTATAAAATATGTGACGGTAAAGCTTTGTAATACCCCGGCCCAAGTCGAGAGATGGTTGTGCACGAGGAGGGCGAGATCATGCAGACCGAACAGGACCCGACGATGGAGCTCTCTAAGGTCTCGATGGACCTCACCGTGCTCCACTGCCCGTTGTGCCTCTGCCCCTTGATGCCTCCAGTGTATGAGGTTCGAATACACCTCGTTCGTTCGGCTGACTGAGCAAGGTGAAGGTTTCTTGACTGATGTGCTGTTCGATTGATTTCTGTAGTGCAAGGGAGGGCACCTGGCCTGCGCGGACTGCCGCGTCGAGTGACCTAGGAACCAGCGGCAGTGCTAGAAGTGCGAGCGGCGGTGGCTTCGACGTGCGGAAGACGGCGGTGGACTCCGTCCTTTCGTCGGTGAGGGTGGAGTGCCCGCACAAAGGCTGTGGGCTCTATGTCACTTACCACAAGCTCGCCGATCACCAGAGCGTGTGTCCGCTCGCGCCCTGCAAATGCCCCGTGCCCGTCTGTGGCTATGAAGGCCCGCTGCCGGTGCTCTACCACCACATCAGCACCATGCATCCCATGCCCGTGCACAGGATCCAGTACGACAAGGTGCTCCAGCTGCAAGTGCCACTGTCGAAGCCACGACTCTTGCTGTTCGCGGAGGAGGACCCCCGCATGTTTTTCTTGGTCGGCGGCGTGCTCGACATCGGCGCGCCTATCGCCGTGTCGGTCATCTGCATCAGAGCGGGGGTGTCCCCACTGCCGCACTACGTGGCCAAGCTGTGGGCAAACGGCCTGCCGGGGGAGCCCAAAGGCACGACCGACGCCGTCAAGGTGGAAATGGAGGTGACAAGCAGCAAGGATCCCAGCGACGTCGACGTGCAGGAGCTGACCTTCTTGACAGTTCCGCCCAAGCTGCTGGCCGGGGCTAAGCTTGTGTCCCTCCACATTCAGATTGACAAGCTCATGTCATAAATGTTTCTACAGTGCCTTCTATTTATCTTAGTAATATGCTAATATAGGGATTACCTTGGTCTACTTTAGCTTAAGAAATGGTGGGTTTTGGTGGCGATGCAGCAATTACTTCGACATCAGATCAGTAATTTCCAACAGTCGAACGGATATTTTGTGTCTATTGGATATAAAGTTCCTTTGGGTAAGAAGTACTACTTGTCATCAAAATGGATAAAAGGAGATGTATGTAGACGCATTTTAGTTCTAGATACATCCCTTTTTATCCATTTTGATGACAAGCACTCCCTTCATTCCACAATACATGCCTTCCATTTGTCAAAATATAGATGTATCTAGACATGTTTTAGTATATAGGTACATCCATGATAGAGCCAATCGGATGGTTGAGAACACTACAATTTCTAGCTATAGATGCGTGTGTGACTCCCAGATTCAGAGGCCGGGGGTCATCATCCTCCTTTTCGAGAAAAAACAGATGCGCGTGTGTGAGGACGAGTGCGTGCGTGCACCTCTTCTCTTCCTGTATAACGTACTACTAAACTCAGAGTACAAGTTTTTGTGGGTGGCACGATGGTGCGTGCGAGAAGTCCCGAGAGATAGGTTTAATGCGTCTGAAAAAAAGACTAGCCTAGAGTTTGCCACGCGGCTATTCCTATCAAACGCCCCATTAACCGTAAGATATGTATACGATGGTTCCAGTTATTGCACGTACACAGCAGTACTCCCTCCTTTCCGGTTTATAGGGCTTAATTCAAAAATCTCACCAACCAAGATGGTGAGTGGTGGAATATTTTTTGTAGTTTGGAAAAGCACCTAATTAATGCTCTTGTTTTTCTCAAAAAATTATGTTTATTAATGCATTAATTGCAATGCATGCATGCATAAAGTACATGCATTGGTCAATTTTCTCTTAATACTTGCATGCAATGATTTAATGCACCTTGGAATCTGAACATGTGTTGGGGAACAACCAAATTGAGCCTTATAAAATGGAAAAACTATATTTTGAGATAAGCCCTATAAAACCGGAAAGGAGGGAGTAGAAAAAGAAGTACTCCATCCGGGAATAGTGCCGCACTTCGAAACTAGAACCGTCAATAAATTTTGAGCTTGCGTCGAGTGAGACATAGCCATGCCATTAAACAGAGGCTCGAGAGCCATTAATGGAGACCTTGGGAGAGAGGTGGACGACAGATGGAGGTCAAAGGGTTCTCCTCCCGATAAGCACGCGCAGAGGTCTGATTGCGGGCCTCTCGTACTCAAATAGCTACCCTGCATGGCGCCTCCTAGCTAATAAAAAATGGGGACGCGGGGCGGCACGTAAATGGTAATAGTAAGTAGAACGCCCTCGGTTTCAATAATACTTGTGTTTCCGATTGTAACATGACAACACTTGTTCCAAAATGACTTTGTTGATTGTTAATGTGTGCGCCTTCGCAAATCAGACTGCAAATTTACCACAACATGTTGGTGCCATGTCATGGCACCAAGCCAAGTTTCATTATTTTCATGCGTGTTTTGGATTTACGGGAATTAAAAAACTAAGTTTCTCAATGTTTCCAACCCAGCCATGACGCCCAGAATTTTGAATTTCATTCCCATTTCTTGCATGGAACCTAGAAATTTACCCGAGGACACACATGTGATTTTTCAACCAACTTTGGTGCACTGGATAATGTGCTTGTATTTCAAATTTGAATTATGCACACAAAGGTGACACGTTCCCTCCTAGAACCACGAGCCTTCTTGAGAGAAGCTCCGATTTGCAAGAAGCTTATACCAAAATTTGTTCCTATTCAGCCAATTTTTTTACCACGGCATGGTACTACCATGACATGACACCATGCCAAGTTTCATGATTTTAAAACCAAGTTTATCAATGTTCTTGACAGAGCCACGATGCCCAGATGTTTGAATTTTATTCTCATTTTTTGCATGGGACCGAAGAAATTCACCCGAGGACACAAATGTGATTTTTCAACCAACTTTGGTGCACGGGAGCATGTGCTTGTAGTTCAAATTTGAATTGTGCACATTAAATGACCAAAAACTCAATTAATGTGTAAATAAGGACAAACGAAGCCGGAATAATTCCAAAATTTAACAGGGCACTCATGTAGTTCTATGTTGCCTTTATAAATAAACTCAAGGGGGACAACGTATATTGTTTCGCACTCAAAGGTGGCATGTTCCCTCTCAGAACCACGAGCCTTCTTGAGAGAAGCTTCGGTTTGCAAGAAGCTTATACCAAAATTTGTTCCTATTCGGCCAATTTTTTTACGACAACATGGTAGTACCATGACATGACATCCATGCCAAGTTTCATGATTTTTAGACGTGTTTTGGATTTACAAGAATTTTAAAACCAAGTTTCTCAATGTTCTCGGCCGAGCCATGATGCCCAGATGTTTTAATTTTATTCTTATTTCTTGCATGGGACCTAGAAATTCACCCGAGGACACAAATGTGATTTTTCAACCAACTTTGGTGCACGAGAGCATGTGCTTGTAGTTCAAATTTGACTTATGCACATTAAATGACCAGAAACTCAATTAATGTATAAAAAATGACAAACGAACCCGGAATAATTCCAAAATTTAACAGGGCACTAATGTAGTTCTATGTTGCCTTTGTTAAGAAACTCAAGGGGGGGCAGCGTATATCGTTTCACACTCAAAGGTGGCACGTTCCCTCTTAGAACCACGAGCTTCCAAATTGGCCCAATGTTTTACCACAACATGTTAGTGCCATGACATGACACCATGCCAAGTTTCATGATTTACAGGCGAGTTTTGGATTTACATGAATTTAAAATCAAAGTTTCTCGATGTTCTCGGCCGATTCATGACGCCCAGATGTTTGAATTTCATTCTCATTTCTTCCATGGGACCCAGAAATTCAACCAAGGACACACATGTGATTTTTCAACCCACTTTGGTGCACCGGAGCATGTGCATGCAATTCATATTCAGATTATGCACATTAAAAGTCCAGAAACTCAATTAATGTATAAAAAGGCCAAATGAACCCGAAATAATTCCAAAATTTAACAGGGCACTCATATAGTTCTATGTTGCTTCTGTAAATAAAATCAGGGGGGAGGCATCGTATATCGTTTCGCACACAAAGGTGACACGTTCCCTCTCAGAACCACGAGGCTTGTTGAGAGAATCTCCGGTTTTGCAAGAGGCTTATACCAAAACTTGTCCCAATTCAGCCAAAAATTATACGTATGAAAACAAGGTTTAGATTATCCCAAACATCTTGCTACCTAGACCAATAATGTACTATGATTTGAATTCAACATAAAATGGATACAGATATTTGAATTGGAGAGCGTATGGTACATGTAGTTCATAGTGAAATATGATTACTGCTATATGTATGTTTTTTGTTATCAAGATAATATTTAAATTATTGTATAATTTGACAACAATCGTATTCAAATAAGGAAAATTGATTCAAATTTAGTCCATATGGTAGACGACAATATATATATTCACATGGTGGAGTAAAATGTTCATATATGATGGAAGATCAAAATGTACGACTACATCAATTATAAACCGCAAGGTCACCTAACGATATATTCGAATTCAACATAACGTGGATTAAAAAATTGAAATTCAAGATCATGGCATCTGTAATCATATAAAAAGGGACATTACTCTTTCTTTGGTGGGAATTGATTTGTTTTTTGTTGTTGTTGAGGGAAGTGCGAATCGATTTGGTACTGTGCAGGGTAATCTTGTTCTCTCGATTTTTTTTTACATTTTTCTTGTAGTTTTTTCAATGGCATCTATAGAAATATAGTAAAAGGGGACATGACTCTCTTGTGTCTTGTATGAATTGTTTTTTTACACATTAAGTTTGTTCTGCCGAAGAAGGAGCCGCACCTTGTTATCCCGAAATTTTCAAGCTCGAGTATCTTTTGTCTCACCTGCTTTGAAACTCTCGCTTCTTCAACCCGCGCCGCGCCTTGTTATCCCGAAATTTGGACGCGCGCGAGAACTCCCTCCTCATCCGAAATCGCTCTCGCAGCCCACACGCGAAATCACCCTTCTACCCCTCAGCCGGAAATGAAGCTCCACGTCGCGGTGTCAAAACCGGTGGGGGTACGCTGGTAACTTACCCTACATTTCGAACAAGCGCGTCCCTAAGCTTGGCTCCCCCCTTCGCCCCCCATTCGTACACCGAGGCCGCCAAAACCCACGAAACCGCACGCTCCTTCGCCGGCCTCCCGACCGTCGCCTAGCCGGAGACTCTTCCCCGACTACGTCATCCACCGCAACAGCTCGCCGTCCCTCATCCACCGCATCGGATGACACTACAAGAAATATGTCAACTAGTGACCTTCTGTCAGTGACCCTGGAAGAATTGGTCATAGATCTATGACCATTTGAGACCAATTGGTCAAAAGCTGTTCGGGGGGCTCCAAACCCTAAATCATTGCGACCATTTTGGTCAGAAAGGTCGTAATTTCCTTACACGAAATGGTCATAAAGTAGACAGCACTAGTCTGCTGCCTTATTTCTAGTTGTTAACGACCAATATAGATGGTCATAACCTTGTAAATTGTGGTGGGTTGCTATGACTAGGCGCCACCTCATCAGTTTTGCCTATGTGTCATGTCCATGTGGCAGTTTTTGCCCTAGGTTGTGAAGCAACCTATATTTATTTTATTCCAAAAATTCCCAAAAAATTCTCATAAATTGTTTGGATCAATATTCATCAAATATGTCAAAAACCTTCCTTGCCTAGTTCAAAAATATTTCAACAATATTCATTTTCCTATTCTGTTCAGAGCAGCACTTTGTGAAGGAAGTACCACTTTGGCATGTCCAAATACTATCCATTTTCTACAATGCTTTCCTATGCCCAAATAACCATCCTCCACCAAAGGCCAGCTCAATTCATTCATTATTTGAGCCCAGCTTTAACATTCGTATTTATGTCCAGTATGGTACTTTGCAAAGCAAGTACCACCTAGGCTCCTCCTTTTGAGCTGAATTTTTTTAAAGACGGTCTTCTTAGTAACTGATCATCCTCAGCCAAAACTCACGCCCATTAGCCATTTCCCGTACCGCTAATCAAACACTTGGTTGTTAATTCATGTTTGAGCATCGATCGGTCTCCTCGTGAGAATGTTATGTTGTAATTTTCTTCCTAGCACCTACCTAGGGATTGCCCAACCAACTAGACATGCCTAGGCTACCCAGAACACATGGCAACGCCACGGTCATGCGGTGACCACGCGGCGGGCATGCGAGTTTACGCGCTCTAGAGTTGGAGCCCTCGGCCATCGCCCAAACCTCGACGTATCGCCACCAAACCATGTATTTATGATTAAATAGGTACTTATGTAACTAGAAATGATTTTTGGAAAAAATAAATAGCAAACTATGAGGTAGCTGCAGTTCAAATTTGACCCGCTTCCTGCTGAATCGGTGGAAATTTGACTTTTTGACGAGAGGTGGATCAAAACTTTTTACACCCAACCATTTTGTCAATTGTGCATTAAATATTTCCTAGCATTTTATAAAATTGATTTGGTTCAATTTTGCAACAAATATATGGTAGGTCCTTCACCAAAAAAACTCATTTCGGGCACTCAGAAAATGGAAAATGAATTTTCCGTGCAAAGAAAATGAAAACTCCCTTAGGCAACATTGTTTGGAATTCAAAGATGCACCCTTGTGCACAATATGAGATCATTTGAACAAACTATGCCATGAATGTGGCCATAAGATTGATAATTTGGCTTGAAAACCCTGAATCTTCACGCGTGAGAGCTCATTTTTTAGAACACTTTTTTAAATAATTATCGTATTACAAGTTTATTATTTTTCCTGGAAACTTGGTCACATATAATGACACAATGCGAAGGTTTCCCAATTTTTTGATTTTTTTTGAATTTTTATGCCCGTTTCAAAATGCGGTCAAAACGGTGGGAATGACCGTTCCTAGCTAGTGGTTGAATCTTGAAAAAAATTTGATGTTTCTCTGATTAAATAGATACTTATTTACCTAGAAATGATTTTTGGAAAAAATAAATAGCAAACTATGAGGTAGCTGCAGTTCAAATTTGACCCGCTTCCACCTGAATCGGCGGGAATTTGTCTTTTTCACCAGAGGTGGATCAAAATTTTTGACACCCAACCATTTGGTCAATTGTGCATTAAATATGGCATAGTATTTTAGAAAATTGATTTGGTCCAATTTTCCAACAAATATATGGTAGGTCCTTCACAAAAAAACTCATTTCGGGCACTCGGAAAATGGAAAATGAATTTTCCGTGCAAAGAAAATGAAAACTCCCTTAGGCAGCATTGTTTGGAATTCCAAGATGCATCCTTGTGCACAATATGATATCATTTGAACAAACTATGCCATGAATGTGGCCATAAGATTGATCATTTGGCTTGAAAGCCATGAATCTTCACGCATGATAGCTCATTTCTGAGAACATTTTTTTAAAATAATTGCTGTATTACAAGTTTATTATTTTTTCTAGAAACTTGGTCACATATAATGACACAATGCGAAGGTTTTCCAATTTTTTGATTTTTTTTGAATTTTTTATGCCCGTTTCAAAATGCGGTCAAAACGGCAGGCTTGACCGTTCCTAGCTAGTGGTTGAATCTTGTAAAACTTTTGATGCTTCTCTGATTAAATAGATACTTATGTACCTAGAAATGATTTTTGGAAAAAAATAAATAGCAAACTATGAGGCAGCTACAGTTCAAATTTGACCCGCTTCCTGCTAAATCGGCGGAAATTTGTCTTTTTCATCACAGACGGATTAAAGCTTTTGACACCCAACTATTTTGTCAATTGTGCATTAAATATGGCCTAGTATTTTATAAAATTGATTAGGTCCAATTTTGCAACAAATATATGGTAGGTCCTTCACACAAAAAACTCATTTCGGGCACTCGGAAAATGGAAAATGATTTAAAAGAACTCATTTCTCGTAACTCTTTAAAAATATTTGTCTTATTTTAATTTGTGATTATTTCTGAAAACTATAGTCAAATTTGCTGACGCAATGAGAAGTTCTTTTTTTAAAAAAAATCAGGTCATAATAAAATAGCTAACATGATTTAGCACCAAACTTTTAGTCGATTACGACCAATTTAAATGGTCAAAATATCATACCTGTATACTGCATTCTGATTGGTCCAGGGGCCTCTCACGCGGATCGTGCATAAATCACCGTTGGATGCTCCTGGATCCAACGGCCCGCACCTCACCCTCTCACTCCTCTCTCTCCCCGCGCAGCGAACCCTAGCGCTCCCGATCCAGATCCCTCCCCTCGCCGCCACCCACCCCTCCCCTCCCCACCT
>NC_041384.1:461670735-461671255 GCF_002162155.2 Triticum dicoccoides | reverse complement strand
CCTAATCCACCATTGCCCCCGACGCCATGGCGGACACCGACGGTAGCAGCAACCCGCTGCTCGCCGACTTCTTCTTCCCGCCCTTCGACCGCGTCGAGCCCGCGCAGCTCTCTGTCTCTTCCATTCCCCTTCCGATTCATGCACATCCCACAGCGCCGCCGCCGCCCAGCACCCCACCCCGGTGACCTCCCCACCGGCGAGCCCCTACATCCATCGCGCGCACCTTCTCTCCCAGTCCCAGATCGACCCGGCGGCCAGGACCCACGCGAAGCCACGGAGATCGGCTGCGTCGCCCCGCTACCGCCTCCTTCCTTCCTCCCTCGGGGCACTCGAAGACCCCGTGCTCGCTGCTCCTCCTCTGCTCCGACCTTCTCCAAGCCATCCATGGAGCTCCATCATCAAGGTGCCTGATTCATTCCGATTTCGATTTTCTTCTGCTTTTGTTTGTTGCTCAGTTCTGTACTGTTGGTAATGCCATGGTCGTCCCTTTCCATTGCTGCAGGAGAAGAAGAAAAAACTC
>NC_041384.1:461626518-461670384 GCF_002162155.2 Triticum dicoccoides | reverse complement strand
CCCCTCCCTCTCCCTGCCTTGTCAGACCTGAAGATGCAGTGTCTGAGATATTCAGTGAACTGTGTGGATGCCGCCTCTCTCCATCTCTCCTAGCGCCTGAAACCATCCTCCCCTTGTCTTCTTTTGGTTTGTTTTGTTATTATCTCCGCATCTGATTTGTGTAGTTTCTGCACATCTTGTCTGGTTGTCTGCAGGAATGGGACGATGCTGCGTGCAGGTTCGGGAGAATAAGCCATGGATGAGGAAGACTAAGGAGGAGCGGAGGGAGATGGTCGAGTCCTTCGTCGAACTTACTACCCCATATCTTTCCCCTCTCGCCTTAGTTATAGTTTTGAATTTTGTGTGTGTAGGCATGTACAATCTAATTAACATGCTCATTCTTCTGATTGTTGGTGCTAAAATGAAGTTGCCAGTAGGATTTACTTCACACGTTTATTGTATTTCTTTCTTGGTGCCCTCTGTTTGTTATTAGGATTTATTTAGTTCACATGCTTTTGCGGCTGTTGGTAGTTTGTTTTGCAACCCTTTGGAGAAAGTTTGCATTGCAAGCCTACTTCTCTAGCACATTGTTTCTTAGAATCATGATGCAACCTATATGTTCTATGATTTCGATGTTTTTTTGCGGTGTGATCTAGACTATGATTATCCAGTGTTCTTATTTTTGCAATTTGGTCTATATGATTGAATGCAATGTTGAGAAAGTGTGTCTTCCTCTTGAGCATCATTTTGAGAAAAAAATTTATATAGAAGTTGCCGCCACGGGTTCAATTTGTTTCGATTTGGCTGGGTATGAGTCCCCCTGTTGCAAGGTGACAACTTGTCTCTCCCTTTGTTCATTTCGCTCTGGCCACCGTCAAGTGGTTGATTGGAGAATACGTGAGGAGAATATGTCATGTATTTCATTAGACAAATAATACTGCTTATATTTGCATGCTTGCACGAATGTGTCAAATACTTGTTATGTACATGTAGTGGCATGAGAGTCAAGATTTACTAGTGCTTGCCTTCTTGTGTTATCTAGACACATTGGTTAATCTACTTTTCTTGTGATTTCCCAATTCAATATCTAAGAAATGAATCTATAGACTTTAATGAATTCAATGTATGATCCTGATGAGAATTATATGATGTCTACCTGTTTTTATCCTTGACCAGTATCAATTGTGGTAGCTCTTAAGCGACACATACTTTTTCTCGCTCCGAGTTCCTAAGCATGGTATTATATTTTTGTTAGCTAGAACATACACTCTTTGAATTTACTGAACATTAGTAGCTAACTAAGTTGTGCCCCATTGATGTCTCAATTGTTACATTACATCTAAAAAAGTTAGCCTCAACTAACTGTGAAATTTAGAATGTTCAAATTCAGATCTTAAGTTCTCAAACTGGACCGGCTTTGGGATTTATATATACAAAAATCAGTACTGAAGTATGTTTGTATGATCTCCTGTTAGTAAAATTACAGCATAAATAACTTCCCATGTGATTTCAGGTTGTGTTCCACGGACCCGCTGTTGTTGCTGGTTGTGTTCCCCGACCGAGTCCCCAAGTTGCTGCTGCTGGTTGTTTTCTCCGACCATGTCCCCAAGCTGCATCCTGCTGCCCCTGCCCCGTGCGTCCTCAACTTTGCTCATGGACAGCTACTGTAGGTGAGCCAATGGCCTCCATCTGTTGCTACTACAGTTGTAGTTTGGTTGTAGACGCAACTTTTGTAGCTCGGGTGAAATCTTAGTTTGCCTGCCTTGAGATAATGAGATGGATATAGCGCATAACATTGCTTCAGACATTTGCAATGCATCTCTTAATTTAACATACATGGTTGCAGTAATTCTGTTGTGTTAAGTAGAAATATTGAAATACCAAGTAACTATATATCCACAACATTGTAATCTGGTACCTTTTATTCAGGGATGTTCAATATCTGCCTCTGCTTCCCAAAGCATATTGATAGTACAGACATATGCAGAAGCACAGAAGTTGCTTTTGCATTATCACTATTGTTGGTTGCTACTTTACTAATAACTAGTGAATATATTGATAAGAGAGGGGTCTGATCCTAGCTATAAAATGTAGACATTATGGTATGTGTTCATGTGCATGTTGTTTGTCATGTTCTTGCTAACTGCAAGGGATTGTGTATAGAAAACCAATTATCCAGTCCATTTTTCACAAAAGGATTAGTCTGCTTAATTAGTCCTGATGTTTTATTTTATGGTTTAGTTGCTTATTTGGCCAGATTTTCTGTCTTGCTTTTGGCATAAGAATAAGCCAATAAGAACATAATATTGGTATTCTATGTGCTATTAGTAAAATGCTCTATTTCCGTGCATGACCTTTCTTGTATGCATGGGTATCTCGTTTTAACTAACTAGAGAACAAAAATCATTGTACTAGCTAAATTTGTGTTATTATTCTAAAATAATTTCCCTTTTTGAATGGTCTATTCAGAATATATTGGCTCCAGTGTTTTGATTCTTCTCTTCTGACTCATGTAATAGGGCGATGGTCGAAGGCGTGATGATAGTTCTATTGCTGTTCTGTTGGCCCAGTGTAGCGAAGGTCACGACCTAGTCGACTATATCTCTATGACTGTGATTGTATTTGTATCTGTGTTATTACATTAGTAGAGCTTGTAACCGTGTCATATCATAGAAGGAGCCCAGTATGTAATTTGAAGCTTGTAATTACACTTGTGGAGCTTGTAATTTTTGTTGTCAATGTATCTATAACAGATTTATTCTCGCTGCTGTTATTTGAAGTATTACTTGTGTTTTCTGTCTGTTCTTATTTAAATATGGTTTTTTATTCTATCAAATTGAAATCTGAAGAAAATGATGCTGTCAAAAGTGTCCCACTTGAATAGAACCTCGCAATTGGGACCCATTTAACTACTTTACCCGGAAAAAGAAAAACTAAATTTGTTGAATCAAAAAGGCCATGGACCAAAAAATGAAAAGGCCGAATTATTGGGCTTGGCCCATGAGGCTGACCGAAATTAACAAAAAAAATATTAAAAAGGCTGAATTATTGGGCTCGGCCCATATAAACACCAAATCGGACCGGGCTGAATCTTGTCAATGACCTTTTCAATTGGTCGCAATTTTGCCACGTCAGCTTGCCACGTCAGATCTGACGTGGCCTGGGAAGAGAGTTAGCGACCAAAACAGAAGGTCATGGAATCAATGACCTTTTGTTTTGGTCGTGGAATTCCATGACCTTCTCATAAAGAAGGTCGTTAATTTCAGTTTACGACCGCCAGCTTTTGACCTTCTGTTTTTGGTCACAGAAAGATCGCAAATGAAAAACAATGACCTTTCAGTGACCAATAGTGATGGTCGCAAGTTGACATATTTCTTGTAGTGTGAGGATCCGTTGTCGATCTCGTCGTCCCGCCGGATCAGCCGCCCCATTCTCCACCTCCAAGGAGCTGCCCCGATGTTCGCCTCATCTATCGCGCCACCTCAATCCCCACAACGCTGTTTTGACCAGCCCCACCGGAACCGCAACACCCTCACCAATTCCTCTGATGAAGCCGAGGCCAACTCGGCGCCACCAAGGAGGTTCCGCACTCACCGCTGCATTTTATCTTTTATTCGATCTCACAGGGCTGCCGGTGCTCGATACCGAGCAGACATGGCGTGTCTCCATCGACGGCGCCGTCGCCGACCACATCATCCATGGCGTCTCTCCCCCATGTTGTTGCTTCCTCAGCGGCGACTTCCACAACGGCACTAGTTGCCGCTGCTCTGGCTCTCGCTCGCGCTGCGGCTCTATTCTTGCTGTCGGTCGCACTGCTGCACTGCTCCTGCTTCCGTTCGTGCTGCTGCTCTGCTCTTGCTCTCGCTTGCACTGTTGCTGCTGCACGACCTCCGGCAGCTAAAGGAGTTGCTGCTTTAGCACTCGCTCGCGGTGCTACTGCATGACTTGCTCTCTGCTAGTGCGTTCGCTGCTCAAGCGTCTTCTGATTTAGATCACTGCTTCTCTGCTACTAGTGCTCGAACGCCCTAAACATCTATTGCAATGCTCTGTTATTAGTTCATTCAGTTTTGACTGTGAAGTTCATTTTCTTTAGTAAGTTCAGAGTGAACAGTACTTACAGCATCTGTTGGAGCGGATGTGCCGCGGCTGATGCGTTTTACATCTAGCACTTTTTGGTGATGTATTTTACATCATCTATTGCAGATGATATTAGGGTCCCACTTCAGATTAACATTGTCTGTCTTGTCATGCTTCAGCCTCGTTTCCGTACACCTTAGCGGAGCTGCTCCAACGACGGAACTGTCCATCACAGCGGAGCAGTACCCTCGGCGCCGTTTCCAGAGGCCTCGGATCTTCTTCCCTGCCTCCGACAGTCACACCAGCATCATCACCATCCTCCACGTCCAACCCAATGATGCTGAGGTACACAAGGCTATGCCAAAGAGGTTGTACAATCGTTGCATCACTTTGTTTCTCCATTCCTTTATTCTTCCAATTCATGTGAGCCAAACACCCAGGTTGACTGAAATCCTATGTTTCCAAATGCTCTGTTTTGCACGTGCATTCCTATCCTATTCCTGTGTTTTTCCTGTCCCTGCGTTTATAGAATCCTCCAATTCTAAGGAGCTCTTACAGATTTACTTCATTTTCAGATAGGCGTCAAAGAAAACTCTGTGTGTTATGTCCTACTCCTGCCGTGTCGTCATCCACCCCACCTGAGGTGCACCATCGATAGAAGTGTTCACTGCAGCAGAGATCCCCCCTGCAGACTTCCTTTTGCCGCCTCAAATCATCTTCCCCATTGTCGGCAGCCATGCCAACTGCATTACCATCATCGACTGAGCAGATGAACCTGAGGACTACACAGTTCCGGAAGAGAGATCGCAGTCTTTCGTGTTTGCTTATGTTATACATTGGTTATTATTACCTGCTACTTTATCGTTCAATCTTGAGTTTTGAATTGCCCATGGGTCTCATATCGAGCCAGCAACAAATAGTATCTGTCTACTATCTGGTTCATCTGGGGTCTTCTATGTGGTTCATGTTGGGTGGGCAACAAACAACAGATGACCCATTGTCTATCTTTTTAAACTAAAGCTATAATCTACCTGCTATCATTAGTTTTGGATCCATCCACTCGTTTGCTACCATCAGTCTTGATTTTTGCATGCACCCCTAAGGCCTTACAAAATCTAACTATTTTTTATTATGCATGTCAGATATTGTACACAATCGTACTGAACATGTAGAGAAAAATAGAAGACCGTTGCGTGCGAATATAATGTCATGCAGACGCCGCTCCATGGTGGGCGAAGTGCCCCCCCCTCCCGCATTTCTAGATTGTATTCCATAGGAAGATAACTGTTCAGATGGAGATTCAGAAGGAGCCGACCACGCATATTTACCACCTGAGGTGTTTGCTCTAACCTGGCATGCTGATGTTGGTCATATCATGCATATGGCGCCTTGCATTGCTTACATTATACATCTTATATGTCATCAGCTTAGTTTAGATTTGCTTTGTGTGAATGCCACCTGTTTAGTTTCTATATCATACTCCCACCATTCCTAAATATTTTTCCTTTTAGAGATTTCAACAAGTGACTACATATGGAACAAAATGACTGAATCTACACTCTAAAATATGTCTATATACATCCGTATGTGGTAGTCCATTTGAAATCTCTAAAAAGACAAATATTTAGGAACAGAGGGAGTATATGGGAATTATGAAATGCCATCTTCTTTAGCCAGGCATCATATACGTGAATCATGCAATGCCATCCTGTTTAGCCAATAATCGTATATGTGAATTGTATCGTGCCATATTTTTTTCCATAATGTATTCCATCAACAATGTTTATACATTCATCTACTCTTCCTGTGCATCAGCCATTTGAGTCGGTCATGGGAAAATCTGGAGTGAAAACAAGGTCTTCTAAGCAGTCAGTGCTACCTGTCGATGCAGATTTCTTGCTGGTTACAGATAGCTCCTCAGAGGAGGATTTAGAGAGAGATGACTAGTCGTATTCCCCCCCGAGGTGCATGCTCTAACTTGGCTGGGTTATATTGCTCATATCATGCATATGGTGTCTTGCATTGCCATGCCATCTGCTTATATTAGACATGCTTTGTGTGAATGCCTCTTGTTTGCTTTCTATATCAGATATGTGAATTATGCATTGCCATGTTTTTCAGCTAGTTATCATATATGTGAATTATGCACCGCCATGGAGCCAGGCATCATATATGTGAATTATCTCATGCCATCTTTTTTTCATTACGTATTCCATTTGTCGAAAATCTGTGTATATTGAACTACTCTTCATGTGTATCAGCCATTTGAGCCGGTTATGGAAAAATCTGGAGTGAAAACAAGGTCTTCAGAGCAGGCGATGGTACCTGTTGAAGCATATATCTCGATGGTTACAGGGAGCTCCTCAAAGGAGGATTCAAAGACAAATGACCAGTGTAACGCCCTTGATGCGGCTATATCTCCTACGTGTCGAAGCACGACTTAGAGGCATAACCGCATTGAAAGCAATGTCGCAAGTGAGGTAATCTTCACAACAACCCATGTAAATAAATAAAGGGGAAAGGTACATAGTTGGCTTACACTCGCCACGTCACACAAATACATAAATAAGTCATTACATTCATCCAATACACTCAGGGTCCGACTACGGAACCAAAATAAAGATCAACCCCCAAATGCGACAAAGTCCCCGATCACCCCAACTGGGCACCACTACTGATCATCTGGGAAAGACACGTAGTAACGGCGAGAGTCTTCATCGACCTCCCACTTGAGCTCGGTCATATCATCTGGAGCGGTATCATCGGTCCCTGCATTTGGTTTGGAAGGAATCTGTGAGTCACCGGGACTCAGCAATCTCACACCCTCGCGATCAAGACTATTTAAGCTTATGGGTAAGGTAAAGGTATGATGTGGAGCTGCAGCAAGCGACTAGCATATATGATGGCTAACATACGCAATAAAGAGCGAGAAGAGAAAGCAAAAGCACGGACGAACAACTATGATCAAGAAGTGATCCTAGAACAACCTACGTCAAGCATTACTCCAACACCGTGTTCACTTCCCGGACTCCGCCAAGAAGAGACCATCACGGTTACACACGCGGTTGATGCATTTTAATTAAGTTAAGTTTCAGGTTTTCTACAACCGGACATTAACAAATTCCCATCTGCCCATAACCACGGGCACGGCTTTCGAAAGTTCAAATCCCTGCAGGGGAGTCCCAACTTAGCCCATCACAAGCTCTCACGGTCAACGAAGGATATTCCTTCTCCCAAGACAATCCGATCAGACTCGGCATCCCGGTTACAAGACATCTCGACAATGGTAAAACAAGTCCAGCAACACCGCCAGAATGTGCAGACAAATCCTGATAGGAGCTGCACATATCTCGTTCTCAGGGCACACTCAGATGAACACTACGTACAACTAAAACCGACCCTCAAGTTTCCCCGAGGTGGTGCTGCAAGTGGCTCTGTTTTGGACCAACACTCAGAGGAGCACTGGCCCGGGGGGTTTAATAAATATGACCCTTGGGCTCCGGAAACCCAAGGGAAAAACAGGCTAGGTGGAAAATGGTAAAACCAAGGTTGGGCATTGCTGGAGGAGTTTTATTCAAGGCGAACTGTCAAGGGGTTCCCATTATAACCCAACCGCGTAAGGAACGCAAAATCCGGGAACATAACACCGATATGACAGAAACTAGGGCGGCAAGAGTGGAACAAAACACCAGGCATAAGGCCGAGCCTTCCACCCTTTACCAAGTATATAGGTGCATTCATATAAACAAGATAATATTGTGATATCCCAACAATAAACAAGTTCCAACAAGGAACGATCTCCAATCTTCACCTGCAACTAGCAACGCTATAAGAGGGGCTGAGCAAAGCGGTAACATAACCAAACAATAGTTTGCTAGGACATGGTGGGTTAGAGGTTTGACATGGCAATATGGGAGGCATGATAAGAAAGTGGTAGGTATCGTAGCATAGGCATAGCAAAAGAGCGAGCATCTAGCAAGCAAAGATAGAAGTGATTTCAAGGGTATGGTCATCTTGCCTGCAAAGTTCTCAGAGTTGCCTTGATCCTCGAAAGCGTACTCAACGGTCTCCTCGTTCACGTACTCGTATCCCGGCTCTACCCAAGCAAGAACAACAAGCAAAAGGAACACAATCAACCACGTGCAATGCTCAATCAACATGATGCAAACATGGTATGATATGCGGGAAGCGGTATGTAATGCATATGCATGATTTGGAAAGAAATGATTTAACCTGGCCTAAACTTGGAATTCCAAGAGTGCCACTTGAAAGAGGAGTTGATTTCGGTCAAAATCGATATAAAGATCACTGGAATCGGATGCACGGTTTGGAAATGGCAAGCAAAACAAATATGGCACCGGTCTGTGATAAACAGCAAGTGACCAACTAAATGCATCAAGTTAAATATCCTACAACACTCAAACATCGTAACAAAATACATGGAAAGGATCCACTCATGATGCTTGACAAAAGATGAACATTGAGCTATGGCTAATTCACTCATTAAAAGGTTCAAACAAGCATGGCAAAAGTGCAAATGATAACAGGTTTCAGACTTAGTGAAATAACAAGTCAGGAATTTATCATCAGGAATCAAATTTCAGAACATGAAAACTACATGCTATAGGAACATATCATGGAAAAGCAAGGAATGGAATGAAGCTACTCAAAGCATATAACAAAAGTCCCTTAGTGACCATGAGCCAAAAGGGATCAGAAAATACAATTGCAAGCATGTGAACATAGCAAAAACATAAAAGATTCAGACTTAGTGAAAAACTAGAGCATGCAAAACAGATTAACAAGTAGGCATGTTTACGAGCTCGATGCACTCACTACGAGACATTTCGTGACAAACTAAGCATACACCCATTAATAAGACATGGCATAGAAGCTAGACATGGTAAGAACAACAACATAGCATGCACGGATCAATAGCAACAACCTCGGCAAAATTGCTAAACATGTTAACAATCTGCCAGGAACATTTTATAGCAAAAATAGAGCTCGATTGACTCAAGCTAGGGTGCTCCATAATTGCCAACAAAGACATGGATGGATAGAGCACAACATTATCTACAGAACATCCTTACTGATCATGCTCAAAAGAGGCACGGATCACTAGGAAACAACATGAACATATGGCATAAAAACAAAAACAGGACAAGGACTTAGTGAAATTCTAAGTCCCTGAAATTAGCATCATTGAGTAAGCTACTTTGCATGCTTGTGCTAGTCACCACAAAGATCACAAAAATACATGGCATACACCCCTGTAAAGATGGCATGGCATACATCAAAACACATGTAGAGCTCGGGATCATAGCATGCACACATTAATCATGGCAAAAATGACAAAAGGCCATTTGCTGAAACAGATCTGACATAATCATCACATAGCCCTCTTCCAACAGCATTTCGGGCATCAAGATGAGCTCAAATGAAAATGATGCAATGATATGAAATAATGTACTCGTCGAGACAAACATTTTGATATGCTACACGCACGAATCGGAGCTACGAATGCAGAGTTATGGCATGTCAAAGAATGCAAAATATTTAGGGTTTGGAGGGGGAAAAGTCAACCGTCGAAGTTCCAGATCCAGATCCAGCCGGCGCGGATCCCGAGGTTCGTCGGAAACCCTGTTCGCCGGAGAGGAGAGTGAGGCGGCCGGAGGTGGCGGAGCTGGCCGGAGAGGAGAGGCGCTGGCTCGGACGACGAGGAGGCGCGGCGGAGGACGGCGCGGCGGAGCGGTCCGGCGGGTCGGCGGGGACGGCGGGCGGCGGACGGCGGCGACCCTCGCCGGAGTCGTGCGGCGGCGGGTGGAGCGAACACCGGCGAGGAGGCGGACGGGCGGCGCGGCGGGCAGCTTGCGGGCGGCGTCGGGCGCGGGGGCGCGACCCGGCCGATGGGCTTGGAGGGCCCCGCCTAGGCTGCCCCGGGCCGGCGGCAGGTGCGGCGAAGTGGGGCTGAGGCGCGGCCCAATGGAGGCGCGCCACGTGGCGGCGGCGGACGAAGTGGACACGTCCGGCGCCGGCGGACGTTGTCCGGCGCGCGGAGGAAGAAGGGGGCTAGGGTTTCGGGGGAGAGATCCGAATTTTGGAAAGGGGGGTCTTTATATAGGGGTAGAGGGAGCTAGGAAGCTCCAAATGAGGTGCGATTTGCAGCCACGCGATCGTGATCGAACGCTCTAGATGATGGAGGAAGTTTAGGTGGGTTTTGGGCCACTTTGGAGGGGTGTTGGGCTGCAACACACACGAGGCCTTTTCGCTCCCTCGGTTAACCGTTGGAGTATCAAACGAAGTCCAAATGGCACAAAACTTGACAGGCGGTCTACCGGTAGTAAACCAAGGCCGCATGGCAAGTCTCGGTCCAATCCGAAAATGTTTAGCACCCACACACGAAAAGAGGTAGAAAGGGACACCAGAGGACATAGGAGCGCCGGAATGCAAAACGGACAACGGGAATAATGCTCGGATGCATGAGACGAACACGTATGCAAATGCAATGCACATGATGGCATGATATGAGATGCATGACAAAGACAAAACACACGGAGACAGAAACCCGACAACGAGGAAATGAAATAACTTAGTGCCGAAAATGGTAAGAGTTGGAATACAAATAAGGTAAATTACATCCCGGGTGTTACAACCAGTTCTATATCCCACCTGAGGTGTATGCTCTAAGTTGCAATGTTTATATTTCTCATATGATGCATATGGTGTTTTGCATTGCTTAGTTTAGACATCATATGCACAATATTGAATTCCATCTACTTAGTTTAGAGATCATACATGCGAGTGCCAGCTGCTTAGTATATGAATCAATTATGTCAATTATATCATGCCATCCTGTAAACTTAGACAACATGTATGAGAATTATTTCATCCCAACCTATTTTAGGAAGATATCATATAGTTTTGTCATGTCATCCTGTTTAGGTACTCATCATATGTTGAATTATGCTATTATATCCTATTAAGTTGTCCATCATATATCTGAAACTGTGTCATGCTATCCTGTTTAGTTAGGCATCATATATGTGAAATTGTGTCATGCTGTCCTGTTTGGTTAGACAACATATATGTGAATTACCACATCTGTCTATCATACAATGTCTGTACGTTCAATTTCTTTTCTTGTTTATCAGCCATTTGAATTGGAGGGGGTGATGGCAGTATCTAAGGAAGCAAAAACCCGTTCTTCACAAAAGACAGTGCTACCCGTCAATGCAGATTGAACCATGGTTGTACTGGCCCACAAACTAGCCCCACCACACATAATCGAGACTCTTCCAGATTGCACACTTACACCGTTGGGCAGAGAACCAGCTACAACCCATCTAATCGCAACCCCAGCGGATAGTAACCCACTTATAGTTGACAAAGCACCATGTCCACCACAGAGTACCCCCACACGAGCAGTTTGTAAAGCTACTGCAGTGCCCAAAGCACGAAGACCACCACAGCTAACCCAAACTCCACGTTTAAAGCAGAAGAGCAATTGTTCTCAGGTCAGATTGCGTAGCTATGGTCCATACTCCTTTGTTGTTGCATCACTATATTTACTCATACCAACTACTTTCGAATTTGAAGGATCCAATTGAAACTCCAATGGCGCAACAGATATGTTTTAAACCTATTTCTTTTACTGGATTGTTGTTCTAACTTCTTGCTCTATGTTGATTTCAGTTTAAGTTGTATAAATAATTATGTTCTCATGTGATGCACATTACAAGTGTTGCCAATGTTGTGTAGTTTCTCACACTTATATTCTGTCTATGCTGCTGTGTCTTAAAAATATATGAGTTGAACTGTGTCTCTATCTTGACTAGTAAAACGCCCATGCATTGCCACGGGCCTTTGAGAAAAAAGATAAGGTGCTACTCACTGAGTTAATATTACCGAGAACAATGTCGTCTAAGCTAACTCACATCTTTTTTTTTTGAAAGTGGGCTAACACACATCATATTATTAAACACAATAATCTTAGAGCACATACAGCTGGTCCCCTCAAATCTACGGATATGCCCGATCGTTGACCGCATAGGAGAGAGAAGGAAAATGGTAACCCAACCCGACCCCTTATATCATCCCCGGTCCAGGCTATCCGCAAACTCTCACATTGACATCAAATATGGGGAGTATATGAGGCTCATAGACGCGCATGGTCGATCCGCCATGTAGGATGTGGCCCACCATGCACTACCTTTTCTTTCTTTTTCTTCATCTCCACCAAGCACATGCACGTCACCGGATATATAAGGGACAAAATGAGGAGTATGGTTGCATGAACGGACAAATAGAGGCTCAAAACGGATACTAACTGGACGCTTCTGTGGACTTTTAGGGTGCGTGGATTTGCTAAATCCGGCTATAGATGCTCCTATTGACAACTCAAATAATCATGTTTTTTAGTTGAAATCGATCCGAGACCAAAAACATCACGAATACGATTTGATATGTACCTGGCCCAAGTTTCACATAACTTATTCGCACAATCCTCTTTAGTTAGCCAAAGAGAAGCTCCATTAGTCAAGCATCTCACCCATACCACCCTGAAACACCTCTCTTGATCGCATGCACTCCTTTACCTCCTTAGCAATAGGCCATAGATTGATCTATCAATTTCCGAGCTTCTTAATTTAGCCGCCACTGTTTTTGAGTCTGCTCCAAGATAAGCTTTGCCACGTCCAATTCACGTGCAAGCTGAGCTGCCCATCGAATACACCGGACGACATTCCATTATGGAAATCTGGCAGAGAGGTGAACATCTACAAGGCTATAAATCAAAAAGAACAAATCAACTATTCATAGATACCAAATTTAAGAAGCTCGCAAAATGTTACTGCTATAAAACTGTATAGTGCTACCCATCTTCATGTTGTTCCCTCCGTTCGTTCAAACTGAAAATAAGTAGAAGAAAATGAAAAAAAAGAAAAAGATTACAAAATACTCCCTCCGTTCCTAAATATAAGTCTTTTTGGAGATTTCACTATAGACTACATACATAGCAAAATGAGCGAACATATACTCTAAAAGGCGTCTATGTACATCCGAATCTAGTCTCTATAGTGGAATCTCTAAAATGAATTATATTTAGGAACATAGGGAGTACATGTCTCGTGCAGTCAGGAACTTCAGATTTTGAATAAGCTTATGCTTGTACTCATCTTCCAGTACTCTATCAGGAGCCAAAGTAACTAAACATCCTCCGTCACCTCTTGCAAATCTCAGAACCTCCAATCTTTGATGAACTAAACTGACTTTCACCACAACCAGTTCTTTCCCTCATCGCCCCGCTCGAATGAAAAGGAGACTGAAAATAAAGCGATATAAGTACATCAAGGAATCAGATGAGGGCTATTGACAATCCATAAATCCCATGAGTCCTACTGGTGGTATACATGAATAACCAAATGCCATTTACAATTCTCCTAAAGGTGGGTAAATAGAATGTTTAACCAA
This sequence comes from Triticum dicoccoides, assembly GCF_002162155.2. Taxonomy (NCBI): domain Eukaryota; kingdom Viridiplantae; phylum Streptophyta; class Magnoliopsida; order Poales; family Poaceae; genus Triticum; species Triticum dicoccoides. The sequence goes on along the minus strand of NC_041384.1, from coordinate 461,656,857 downwards.
AGCACATCTTACAACCACATATTAGAGGTTCGATATCTTTCAGGCCAATTGCAAAAAATGATGAACACTCTGACTACACTAAGAGAATGGATGCGACACGATGTGAAACATATACTGACATTGCATCATGTAAAGGGTTAGTGGTGGTACTGATTATTTGTTGTTATTAGCAAATCCTTTTAGACCATGGATGACTAACACGATGTTGCAATCAATTTGTAATTAAAGAGACCAAAAGTTCTTTTTTTAACCAGAAAGTCCTTGCGCTGGAGTTCGGACAAACCCCTCAATAACATGACCAAATTTGTTTTGGCTCTGTTTATCACATATCAAGTACGAACCAGCAAACATACAGACTTGTGAAGCTGATAAGAAATCATCAAAGTTATGTGAACTTGAAACTAAAAGTCCAACAGAGGAGCAAGGAACTAACCTTGTTATCATTTCTCTGAAGTCTGAACCTCGCCTAATTCTTGGTCCAATGTGAGTATGCTTCAGAGATAATGATTTCTTATGTAACATGCGCTTTCACATATGAAAAAGCACATAAATATACATAATAGGAATAGTAATCAGATGCTCAAAAACTATAACCTGAACATATCAGTGCTTAAACCAAATTATCTATACACAACCATAGAAACTAAAAGAACCATCTAACAGAACCATGGAAGGATTAGGTTGCATGTCCTCAACTGAAATGGGTGAGTTCTAGGCATCCTTCTAAGCCACTCTGTTTAAATAGCTCATGATCAATACTTCATGCATTTACCAAGCCTGCTAATGCTTTTTTGAAGTTGACGTCCCTATTTAAAATTCAAATATCAATTTGCACCAATAAAATATTTCTTGATATGTAGGTGCATCCGACAAACTGTAGACACGAAATATTCATTGCACGAACCAAAAGTAGATGAGCTACCTGTAGATGCAAGGAAATAATGACAAACCGCAACCAGTTCTCCTATCAGTATGTAACTATGTGCCATTAATCTCAATATACCTCACTCTTGGGCGAAGTCAAGATCCATTCTAGATCAGTGCAAGAAGCTTCAATACTACACCTTCCATAAAATACAGGAACTTGTCCACATTTTACTGCATCTCCCAATAGCAGCAATATCATAATCTTCTGCCGCTTGCTCCCTTCTTCTAGTTTCAGCAAGAAAAAATTATCCAGTAAACTGAAATTGAAACTCTTTTGGGAAGTAGGTCGGCTCGGTGTGAAGCAATGGTTTTAGGTAACTGTCTCTGGTTCAAACTTTGCAAATGGGTGTGTATCGTCAACCATATTTCTACCTTCCAGTAAGCACGAAAGATAATTATTCCAAAACTACCTACGTGAACATCGTTGTCTGCATATATCGAGAAATAAAGATAAATTCCTATAACTACTGGCTTGTTCCTGCAGGATAAAGAAAATGTTTTTTTCGCTATTTTACCTTGGCAGACATCAAGGGCATTCAGTGATAACACCATTCTTAAATATGTCTCCACCAAAGTAATCATAGCATGCCCTGTTGGTAAAACATGAACAATTCTTATTTATCTGCATTCTCATAGTTCTACTGTTCCAGATTTAAATACACAAATTTGATGACAAAGCATATTGGAGAGCAGGAAACAGCTATAGGTTTCTGAAGTTAGAAAAAAAAATCAGTGCTTAAATGGCATATAGGCTTCAGGTCAGATCATTTTTTTAATAAAATTGTCCTGTCGTGCTCGCGCAATATTATGCATCTAATCCTAGGCATTCAAGTAACCAAATTACTGTGAATAATCTGTGGACACATATTTATCTATTTTGAGCCAACTTCTTTGGATTCCTAACTTGTATAGCTGAATCAAACTCACTAAATCAAGCGGATGATATGAGCTGCAAGGCTAAAGAGAATATGTTACAACTATTCGTACTACAGTAAAAAAATTGCACACATGATAAATTTTGACATTCGCCGGTGAGGTAAGGACATCAAAAGCTGCTACTATATACTGGGTTAAGTGGACGGAACAATAATCACAAATCTATACCAAAATAATTTGTATATAGCCATAAAACAAAATCCATTGCAAGAAGATGCGACGTACATACCATATTCCTTGTGCTGAAAACATAGTCATGTACCCTTGTAAATACAATCATAATAAACCTACTCTAATGTTGGTCACTACCCGTCTCAATTCCCCTAACTCGAGGTTGCAACTTGCAACTTCAAGAATCATTCTAATAAAATCATACCGGAAATGTTTTCCCATCAGGGGCGATGTCCCTGTCATGGAAGCACCACCCGTCAACTCCAAGCTTCTTCATGAACTCGAATTGAGATATCACCGAAACAGAAATCGAAGCATAAGTTGTCGATTCCAGCCATGGACCTAAGACACAAGATCAGGTAATTCCCATACTTCTTCTCTTAGCCATGGCCAGGGAATTTGTGCCATCCTCCCAAGGCCAGTTCTTTGTAGGTGCACCAAAAGGATCTCCTCCAGTACCCCGAAACATATGCCAGAATGCCACACTGAACCGCAACCTAACCTGTAGCACAAAACAAATATATAATCCTAGTGCAGCACATAATGTACAAGTAAATTAAAAGGATAATCCTAGTGAGCAAATGAATCAACCCTCTGTAAAATTTAATATATATCATGCACGCAAATATCAAAGGAATATAACAAATATAGGTGGAGAATATGTACAGGACACCGTTCACAACATGGAATTAACTAAGAAATTTCTAGCCAGTCTTACAATCCTTGTTTCTTGAGTTTGCCTAGATCATCAAGGTGAGAAAGAGCATCAACTATAGTGAGCAAATGTCAACCCTCTGTACTCAGTAGAATAGTTTGTGATTTAGGAATATATGGCCTGGGTAAGGAAAGTTATGATTTGCAAGGAAAGAATAGTATGGGGATGGATCGGGCTGGGTGGGGCTCTCATGATCATCCATTTGGGTATGCTAGAAAAAACCAGAAGAAAATCAGTGGGCTTTTCTTTCTTTGGAAAAAAAATCAGACGAGAGGTGGGCTAGCATTGAGAAAATCGCTGGAGGGGGCTAGCAATTGAATTTCAGTTTCGGTACTATTAAGTACTTTCTCAACAGTACTAAATGCTCCTTTACTCGGTGGTCAAACACATGCCATTGTTCTGCAGTATGCAAGTGTGTTATCAAGTAATCATAACTCGAGCGTCTAAAATAAAGCATGAAAATTACGAAACACACCTTGCCCATTTTGTTGTGTAATAGGAACGACATCCAATTCCAATACTGATGGTAAATGAGACGGGAGGAGAAGTGTCAGCTCAAGTAAAATCATTTACATCGACCTTCACCTTAAAATTAATATGAATTAGTATGTAATCATCAACATCAAAAGCAGTATTTCCTATGGACTAAGAAAATTCTCAGATGTGTCCATAAAAGGGCTACTAAGCAGGAACTGAAATCATGATTATCTTACCAAAATTCTGCACTTACGATGGGCTTGAACATGAGATCTCCGCGGTGTGGCAAATAACATCTAAACTACCAGTATCTGCATGATGCCAAGATGAGAAAGGTAGCGTCACCTCCACCGTGTCTCTGACATTCATGATCTGCCCCGCTGTTGTATCAATGGCCGTGGCAACTGAATATTTGTATCAACGACATGCTTTCATGCTCTGCTCGGCTGCTGTGTCAATGTAGTTGGAGTCCCTTCTTTGCTTCTCGAGGCATAGACCATGGACTATGATGGCCTGGCTTATTAGGGATGATAGAATACTCATATCAATAAGGAATTCCTTCTTTTCCGGGAGCCCATTCGGACAGAACTCCAAAGTTAAGCGTGCTCAGCTTGGAGTAGTGTCAGGATGGGTGACCGACCGGGAAGTTGCTCCCGGGTGCGCACGAGTGAGGACAAAGTGCGCAGAAAAGACTAGTATTGATCTGTGGGGCCAGTCTATATCCCGCTAGGAGTAACGACCATCGGCGGGTGTGTCCGGGGCGTTATAAGTTGGTATCAGAGCCGACCCTCGCGGTTACACGGATGGTTGCGAACAGGTGCGTGGTCATGTTGTTCATGACGTTTGTGACCCGTCGTGGCACACGGCATGACACATGTACTAGACTGGAAGCACAGACGTATGTGCCAAGAGGGAATGTTCCTGTGGCCCGACGAGGACGTCGTTTCCTCTGAGTGGGGGTGTATGTGATGGCCTGGCTTATTAGGGATGATAGACTACTCATATCAATAAGGAATTCCTTCTTTTCCGGGAGCCCATTTGGACAGAACTCCAAAGTTAAGCATGCTCAGCTTGGAGTAGTGTCAGGATGGGTGACCAGCCGGGAAGTTGCTCCCGGGTGCGCACGAGTGAGGACAAAGTGCGCAAAAAAGACTAGTATTGATCTGTGGGGCCAGTCTAGATCCCGCCAGGAGTAACGACCACCGGCAGGTGTGTCCGGGGCGTTATAATGGACGCCCTCCTAGGAGCGACTTTCAATAGAACAAACGCCTAACGCACGACCGACTGCAACACCCTCTAGTGCGCGACATCATTTCTTCAAACTTTGTCCAAAAACTTTGAATCGTAGGAATTATCATTTTCGGAAATACGCTACACAATGAATCGAGTACACATGTGGCAGCTGGAATGTTTTTGACAGAAATAATGTTGTAGCTAAAAGCATTTCTAGCAACCTAAAGGAACAACCACTGCTGCTGATTTTACAGACACATACTTATGCAGATTATTGTATGAACAACCCCTAAACTATGTGTGTGTAGTTTTAGAATTTTAATATCACTTGACACCAAAGATGGCTATGATCAGAAGGATAGAAAGACATGCATACTTAGTGTTTATTCCCCATCAGTTTGTGATAAATGAAAGGTGTTAACCAAGCATAATGTGCACATGATCTGTCCTGATAATTCATTTCCAATAAAGCCAGGTGATTTTTCAGCAAAAAGAATGGCATGTGATCCCATGATACAATTTTTTTTATTTATTTTTGCGAAAACCATGATACAGTTATTAGATATATCTAGTGTCGATCGGTCCTACTGTGGCCTTAAGAGAATAAATAGACATGCGGCCAAAAACATATATATAGGTAGATATCATAAGGTCCAGGTTCTGTCCGAAAAATCGCCTCTAGCAAGTCACCAAATCAAAATATATCCATTTGTACAATTGTACTGAGTTTGAACATGCTTAAATACATAGAAATTAGAAAGTAAATAGCAGATTATATTGTCTGAAACTGATCTTCCTGGAGAGGATTATATTAGCAGCAACTGGTTAGTTCTAACAAAATATGATTCGTCTATTTACTTAAATAGTGGTTCACTTATTCACCTTGAATGTTTTGGCGTGATGGTGTTGATTCCCTTTCTGCCCTGCTTGTAATCTCATCAGGGCTTGAAATTTCCAATTTGTTGATGCTTGAAGGGCAACCATCTGCTACGTTCAACACGGACACCCTGCCATTACATATAAGTTAATTGACAGATTCTTGCTAATGGTCAACGACTAACAATCAAACTATGAAATGCATCGCGGTTAATTCTCACTAAAACTAATAATTCATATATTTCAGTGAATTTTACGTTAATCAAATGATCGAACTAATTAATTACTAGCATATGGCTGAAGAGGCAGTTGGTTGTGGTGCCTTGGACCTCTGGACCTGAGGCATGTGAGGTTGCAGTTGCCCTCCGGCCGCTAATCATCGGGTACGGACTCAAGCACGCCCTAATGGCCGCCTCCGCCTCCTGGAATGTAACAGCATCAAACAGGGCATAGCATCAACTAACGGGACTGAAATAAGCAAGAAAATTAACTACTGAAGATCAGTCGATGACGAGGGGAAGAGAGATTTGTTTGGGTGGGTACTCACGAATCCGCCGCCATTGGATCTGCCAGTGCCCTTGTCTGTGATGATGACGACCTCGAGGATCTCGCCACGCTCGAAGTGAGGATGCCCTCGAGGTTGCCCACTATGAACATGTGCAAAACGAACACCTGAATCACAAAAAGAACATGGAGCAACATCATCGCAAAAAATCTCGCACGGCTGAATCCCGATTCGTTCACCTGTTTTTGGCCTGCAAAATAAACGCAAAAGTAAACAGAGGTGAAAATAGTCCCCGCGCGCGGAGCAACTGGATGTCGCCTCGGGAGCCCCTGTAACAGTGTGACATGGTCCATGTTTCCACCGGAGCCACCTCAAATCGACCCCAACCGCAAGGGGCCTGACGTTGCCGCTGGGACCTCACGCCATCTGAGAGGTCGACGTCGTGCGGTCGCCATTGGATCAGACCGGGAGGAGGAGTGGAGAGGGTCGGATCCAGCAGCAAGGACCGGATCAGCACCATGGCGGCTGCAGCCACCTCTCATGGACGCCATAGAGCGAATCCCCGCCGTGGAGGCAGAGTTGTGCGGGGCTGGCAGTGAGGAGTGGCGAGGAGAGGAGTGGTCAACGGACCTGAGGCAGTGCGTGACGGTGGCGACCTGGAGGCGGCGGTGTGGCACAACGACGACCTGGAGGCGGCGGCTCCTCTTGTTCCTTAGCGGAGGCGGCTCATCTGTGGGGCGGTCTCGAGACATCTTAGGAAACAGATCGAGGGAGGCTCATTGGCCAGGGCGGTGACGAAGGGACGAAGGGCGGTGGCGGTGAAGGGACGAAGGGAGGCGGCGGGCGAAGGAGGGCACAGAGTCGGGCGACTGTTTCTTGCTCGCGGGCACGAAACCTCGCTCGAGGGCGCAGAGTGGGGCGATTTTTTTCGCTGGTTAATTTTTGCCGGCTTGCTTTCGTTGGTTTATTTTTGTTCAGGTCAGTTGGATGCGATGGGAGATTAGGCATGTGGGGGTGGGTGGGGTACTCGGCTGGAGGTTTTTTTTGGTTCATTGTGGCTGAGCGGGAGGTGGGAGCAAGTATCAAAGAAGTACCAAAAAAGACCAGAATAGGTGGGACGAAAATAAAATCCGGAACACAAACTACCAACTGAGACATTAGGAGTAGAGATTAGGAAACATAAACTAGAATGATATGGACAATATAGTGACCATAGTACATAGATATATGTTTGTTTCATGCTGTTATCCTGTCCACCTTACTACTGAACCGGTTTACCAAAATGAGTTTCATATACTACAAGCTAAACTTGCGATCTGTCTACTTGGTTCTCTTGTAGTATGCAAACAGAATATTGGAGAAGAGCACCCCACTATGCAATGGTAGAGAAAGTAATGCAGATAAGGTTCAAGATAGTGAGACAACCCTGTTGGTATCCAAGAAAGGTGATAAAAACGATCTTATAGACAGTGAGAAAACCCCACAGTCCCGTGTTGATGTAGTGTTCGAGTTACTGGCCAGTACCGCTGGCACAAGCTCTTTGAACTCGCTGCCTGAATCACTTCAGCTTCTTCAATCTTAGCTACAAGCTGAAAGGCATCAGTCAGTTGTGCTGCGGCAAGAAGCCGAAGGACTGAGAAAGTCCCTGCAGAATTTAGATGCGTTCTTTCTTGTGCAACAGCAAGCGCTGGAGAATTTAAGCGCCAAACAAGAGAAAATTACTAAGCTTGCTAAGCATCTTGCCAGCATTGTGGGTACCCAGGATATTGTTTCTTGAACTCTTCTAAAGTGGTTTCAGTTCTGGACTTGTTTTGCTGTGGCGTTTATATGCTGCTTTGTTCCCTATATTTGCACTGGTGGCGAACTTTGATGCCCAGTGGATGTAATATGTGTAATAGCCGTGATAGCCTAGTATAAGTTGCTTGCTTATTTATTTCCTTGTTGTCCTGTTTATTTGTTTTCTTGTAGTCAGTGCAGTTCTTTTTTCATGGTTTGCTAGTGGCTGCAATAACCTACTTTTTAAAACTAGGCCGCAATAACCATGGGCTAATATTTACTGTAGTGACACTGGGCCTCCTACGGGCCGTAGAAATAGTGGGCCTTCTACGGGCCATAGAAACATTGGGCCTTCTACGGACCGTAGAAACAATGGGCCTTCTACGGGCCATATCATCAATGGGCCTTATACGGGTCGTATGATCGATTGGCCAAACATGGGCCAATAACAGGCCGCATTATGGTCGTAAACGGGCTAGAGTTGGAATCGTCCATTCATGGGCTGACCATAACGGGCCATCGTTAATAGGCCGTATTTGATGACGCTATGAAAACGGCCCAACGTATTAATGGAGCACAAACGGGCCGACTATAACCACGGGCTGAATTTGGCCCACAAGCAGAAAATGACAGTAACGAGCCATAAGTAAACGAATGCTGGAAATGAGCCCAAGAATAAATGGGCTCTGAGAAGGCCGAAAGATAACATGGGCTGGAAACGGCCCAACGGAATAACAGGTCGTTAATGGGTATAAAGTGATACACTGTTCATTACGGGCCAGTTTCACCACGGGCCGTTAATGGGTGTAAAGTGATACACTATTCATTACGGGCCAGTTTCACCACGGGCCGTTAATAGGCCAAGAGTTACATAGGGACTCATATGGGCCGAAAGACGTCATGGGCCAGAAGTGAAAACGGGCTGGAATCATATTGGATGGCCCAGATGACGCTACTGGGCCTAATTCGGATAGGGCGTAACGGGCCTTGCGTTAGCGGGCTGTAAATGGGTTATATGCGAACAGGCCATTAACAGGCTTTCCATGGGTCAGCCCGCCACCTTTTGACCAAGTCAAACGGGCCAGCCTTTTCACAGGAATGGGCCTCTGTTGGGCCATGCCACGTGTCGATGTATCATAGGCGTCTTCTGTCCAATGAGTGGATGACATCTGTCCCGACGATGAGCCGACACGTGTTTCCTCCAGCCAATGATGATTTTACACATGGAAAATCCCCATTGGTCGGGGTTGTTAACGGGTTATCGGATCCACTCGACCCGATAGCTCAACGGCGTTCCGTTACGGTGGATGCCATGTGTCGGTCACCCTTAACGAAAGCACTTCTGTGACACGCGATATATCATCATGGAAGTGCACACTTCCGTGATGATAATTTTGGTAATGTCATGGAACACTTGTACGACAGCACAGGTATGACTATCTTGATTCTGTCATAAAATCATCATGGATGTACATGCATGAAAAAAATGCGACCTACTATGACAAACACGTATCATCACGGAAATGTATTTTTTTGTAGTGTAATGAGTTATTTACGGGATGATACATTACGAAACGAGTAAAGAGACTTGCCGATAATGAGATTGAACTAGGTATTGAGATACCGACGATCGAATCTCGGGCAAGTAACATACTAATGACAAAAGGAACAACATATATCGTTATGCGGTTTGACCAATAAAGATCTTCGTAGAATATGTGGGAGCCAATATGAACATCCAGGTCCCGCTATTGTTTATTGACCGGAGACGTGTCTCGGTCATGTCTACATAGTTCTCGAACCCATAGGGTCCGCACGCTTAACGTTCGGTGACGATCGGTATTATGAGTTTATGTGTTTTTATGTACCGAAGGTTGTTCAGAGTCCCGGATATGATCACGGTCATGACGAGGAGTCTCGAAATGGTCGAGACATAAAGATTGATATATTAGAAGCCTATGTTTGGACATCGGAATGATTCCGGATGAGTTCAGGCATTTTCTGAAGTACCAGGAGGTTACCGGAAGCCCTCGGGGAGTCAATGGGCCATAGTGGAAAGGAGGAGGAGGCGGCCAAGGTGGGGGCGCCCCCCCCCCCCCAAGCCCAATCCGAATTGGGAAGGGGGGCCGACCCCCCTTTCCTTCTCTCCTTCTCCCCCTTCCTTCCCTCTTGTACTCCAACTAGGGAAGGGGGAATCCTACTCCCATCGGGAGTAGGACTCCCCCATTGGGCGCATCTAGGAGGCCGACCCTCTCCCCATCCTCCACTCCTTTATATACGGGGGAGGGGGCACCCCATAGACACAAGTTGATCATTGATCCCTTAGCCGTGTGCGATGCCCCCCTCCACCATAATCCACCTCGGTCATATCATTGTAGTGCTTAGGCGAAGCCCTGCAACGGTAGCATCATCATCACCGTCATCACGCCATCATGCCGACGAAGCTCTCCCTCGACACTCAGCTGGATCAAGAGTTCGTGGGACGTCACCGAGCCGAACGTGTGCAGATCACGGAGGTGTCGTACTTTCGGTACTAAGATCTGTCGATCGTGAAGACGTACGACTACATCAACCATGTTGTCATAATGCTTCCACTTACGGTCTACAAGGGTACGTAGACAATACTCTCCCCTCTCGTTGCTATGCATCACCATGATCTTGCATGTGCGTAGGAATTTTTTTGAAATTACTTCGTTCCCCTACATCATTTGCAAATTCATTATTGAACCTAGCTTCAATAATTCAAACTTAATTTGAATTCAAATTCAAATTCAAATCTTAGTCCAAATTCAATTCAATTTGAATTCAAACAAGGTGAGCCCTAATTCAAATTGAATTGTAAGTCAAACCAAGTTGAGGAACTTAGAATGAAACCTAACCAACTTTGTTTGTATTCAAACTCATGGAAGGTCAACAAGTTTGAATTGTCATTTAACTTGAACAGTAACTTGGATATGCAAGATTCATAGACCTTAACTCCAGTTGCATGATTCCTTTGACTGGGTCTAGCAACCACAACATTGTGTCACATACTCCTCATGTGACAAACCTTTTATTGAAACTTTCATGTGAACCCTGATGTCACATGTGTTCCAATTAGCAACCACTAGGTTGTTTTCCAAATTCTTATGAGTTAACAGTTGACACATGATCTCACAGCAGAATGTCACTAACACCATGCACTACACTTATTGTATGTTTGACTTGTATTGTATGGTTGTTCATGATTGCTCTTTACTTACGTTAGATTGTTCGGAGAGCGAAGAGTAGCTTTATTAGGATTGTGTGTGTGAAGAACTTCATCACTTAACAAGATTTATTTATGTGAAAAACATTAATGAGCACCAGGCAAGTTGCCCCCTTGAACTTGCTCTACACTACTTTACTTTACAAGTTATGAAAATAGTACATGATAGCCACATGTTGTTGAAACTTACGTTAGCTTGGTAGGCTTTTGTGTGAATAATGGACAAGACAATCCGGCTATGTTGTGATTAAGGAACCATGATGCTGAGGGGATCTCATGGCAATGTTTGTTAACCATGATCCTAAGGGGCGATCATGGAAATGTTTGAATAACCATTATCTTGAGAGGCTCTCATGGCAATGTTTGTTAACCACGATCCTAAGGGGCTCTTGTGGAAATGTTTGATTAACCGTGATCTTGATGGGCTCTCATGGTAGTGTTGATTAACCACGATCCCGAGGGGCTCTCATGGCAACTTTTGAGTAACCATGAATCCCGAGGGGCTCTTAATATATTTGGACAATACTCAAGTAGTTCATACGGCACCGCGGTTGAAAATATCTTAACTAGTAGATAGAAGTAAGATAAATAAGTTTTCAGAAAAATAAAAGAGAGCCATGATGTCTACTACACAACTTGTTCTTGTAGACTCGTGTTGGGCCTCCAAGCGTAGAGTTTTGTAGGACAGTAGCAAATTTCCCTCAAGTGGATGACCTAATGTTTATCAATCCGTGGGAGGCGTATGATGAAAATGGTCTCTCTCAAACAACCCTGCAACCAAATAATAAAAAGTCTCTTGTGTCCCTAACACACCAAATACAATGGAAAGTTGTATAGGTGCACTAGTTCGGCGAAGAGATGGTGATAAAAGTGTAATATGGATGGTAGAAACATATTTTTATAATATGAATAAATAAAAACAGCAAGGTAGCAAATAGTAAACGGGCATAAAAACAGTATTGCAACACTTAAAAATGAGGCCTAGGGTCCGTACTTTCGCTAGTGCAATCTCTCAATAGTGCTAATATAATTGGATCATATAAGAACCCCTCAAAGTGCGATGAAGAATCACTCCAAAGTTCCTATCTAGCGGAGAACATAAGAAGAAATCGTTTGTAGGGTACGGAACCACCTCGAACCTATTCTTTCCGATCAATCTATCCTAGAGTTCGTACTAAGATAACACCAAACAATTTTAGATTCATAATACTCAATCCAACACAAAGAACTTCAAAGAGTTCCCCATGATTTCTACCGGAGAAACAAAGACAAGAACATGCATCAACCCCCATGCGTAGATTACCCCAATGTCACCTCGGGAATCCACTAGTTGAGTGCCAAAACATATATCAAGTGAATCAATATAATACCCCATTGTCACCACGAGTATTCATTTGCAAGACATATATCAAGTGCTCTCAAATCCATAAAAGTATTCAATCCGATAAAACGAAATCTCAAAGGGAAAACTCAATTCATCACGAGATAGAGAGGGGGACACACCATATGATCCAACTATATTAACAAAGCCCGCGATACATCAAGATCATGCCATCTCAAGAACATGAGAGCGAGAGAGATTAGACACATAGCTACTAGTACAAACCTTCTGCCCCGAGGGTGGACTACTACCTCCTCATCGTGGTGGCCACTGGGATGATGAAGATGGCCACAGGTGATGATTCCCCCCACCGGTAGGGTGCCGGAATGGGGTCTAGATTGTTTTTCGGTGGCTACAGAGCCTTGCAGCGGCTGATCTAGGATTATTTCTGATGGTTTCTCTATTTATAGGATTTTTTGGCGTCGGTTTCACGCGAAGATGGGCCTCGAAGTGAGCAAAACCCACTGGGGAGAGCCTTGCCTACTAGGCGTGCCCTGGTTGGTTGTGCTCTCCTCATGGCTCTTCTGGCCCTCCCACGAAGCTTCGGGGGTCTCTTTTGTTCCAAAAACAATCATCAAAAACTTTCAGCTCATTTGGAGAACTTTCATTTCTGCACAAAAAACAACACCACGGTAGTTCTGCTGAAAACAGCGTCAGTCCGGGTTAGTTCCATGCAAATCATGCCAAAACCGTATAATTTTTTGTAAACATGGCATGAATACTTCATAAATTATAGATATGTTGGAGACGTATCAAACCACAATTTCCCTTGTCATGTTGAACACTCATAGGATTGTTACTTAAATGTTTGTAACTCTCTAATACATTCAATATATTGACCCTCGTGCCCGCAATGTATCATGTTGCAGGTTTTTCCATGTCCAAGGAGAGATACGAAGTAGGGTTATAATGATATACTCAACTGTTGCATGTGTGTGGATGGACGCCACAAGACTAGAATATTTTTTCTACTTTAAGATTTTATTGTGAGCTGGCCCATGAGCCAGCAGGTATGTGTTATATTCACTACAAAATTTGCTTTATTTAGTGACAAAAACCCTGGCGACAAAACATGAAACATCTCCAAAATTCATTTTTTGTGACGGTCCACTTTCACGCCCCCCCCCCCGCAGTGCCTTCGACAACTTTGGTGACCTTTTGGGCTGATTTTTTGAGACATATTGGGCCATCATTAGGCATGTCCATTTTGTGCGATGAGTATCAGTGTCACAGTTAATGTTGGTGTGTCATTGTTTTGTAAATGTGAATAGACATATAACAATTAACTATTTTTCTGCCAACTCATTTAGTGGGAACACATCACATAATAACAGGAACTTGGGATCGCCGACTTAGAGCTCTTCGCTCATAGCACACCCCCAACAAGTTGAGAGTCCGTCATGACAAGGTGAATGCGGTTGCGAGGGTACAGTGAGGTGAACACATCTGCGAGGGTACACCGAGGCCACACGCCACAATTGAAGGAAGAAATCACACGTGAATGGGCGGCTGGGATAGGGGAGATTTCAGGTGAGATCTGTTTACTGAAAAAACATCGTAGCAAATATTAAGTGCGTTCTATGTACTTTTCATGTTGTACATGCAATGTATCATAGTTGGATTACTGATGGAACAATGCTGACACCACCATACATGGTTGGCGTGAATCAGTTTATGAACTTCACGCTTGCTCACAACAACGGGGCCGCAGATATGTCGTGCCCATGAAAAAATTGCCGTAATGGGATCCGCAAAACTATTGTTGTTGTCAGATGTCACATAGATGTCACTGGTATTCTCATGACCTATACGAGGTGGATCTATCATGGGAATCAGGGGACATCGGTGGAAGCAGTTGTACTGCCAATGATGATGTTTATGCATCTGACGACCATGATGATTTTGAGTTGTACTAACAATAAGTATATGATATGTTGGGAGCTCTAGTGGATAACATGGGCAGAATAACTGGAAATAAAGAAGAGGCATCTGCTAGGTTGGATATTGCTAAGATTCTCAACGAAGAAGCAATGAAACCCCTTCACAAGGGATGCGGCACCATGACATAGATGGCTTTCATTATTAAAGTGCTTCATATCAAATCATATACGCGCACGACCAACAAAACATTCAATATAATTTTTATTTGTTGAATCTTGCTTTGCCTGAGGTGGACTTTCCGAAATCTTACGTTGATGCTAAGAGAGCTCTTTCTGATATGATCTTGGATATCAGACAATTCATGTATGCATGTATGACTTGATACGTCTCCAACGTATCTATAATTTTTGATTGTTCCATACTATTATATTATCAATTTTGGATGTTTTATATGCACTATTATGTTATTTTGTATCATTTTTTGGGACTAACCTATTAACCTAGTGCTAAGTGCCAGTTGCTGTTTTTCCTTGTTTTTGCCTTTACAGAAAATCAATACCAAACAGAACGAAACTTTTTGATGATTTTTTTGGACCACAAGACACCCTAGAAGCTTCGGGAGGAGGCCAGAAGGGCCACAGGATGGCCACAAGCTCATAGGGTGCCCCCAAGCTTTTGCCCCCTGTGGCTCCTCTAATCCTAATTATTTTTATATAAATACCCAAATATTCCCCATAGACCAGAGGGCACACCAAAAATACTTTTCCGCCACCGCAAGTTTTTGTCCTCATGAGATCCCATCTGGAGGCCTTTTTTGGTACTCTTCCAGACGGGGATTTGATCAAGGAGGGCTTCTACATCAACCTTGCTGCCCTTCCGATGATGTGTGAGTAGTTTACCACGGACCCGTTGGTAGTAGCTAGATGGCTTCTTCTCTCTCTTTGATCTTCAATACAATGTTCTCCTCGATGTTCTTGGAGATCTATTCGATGTAATCTTCTTTTGCGGTGCGTTTGTTGAGATCCGATGAATTGTGAGTTTATGATCAGATTATCTATGAATATTATTTGAGTCTTCTCTAAACTCTTTTATGCATGATCAAGATAGCTTTGTATTTCTCTCCAATCTACTGATTTGGTTTGGCCAACTAGATTGATTTTTCTTGCAATGGGAGAATTGCTTTATAATGGGTTCAATCTTGCGGTGCTTATTCCTAGTGACAGAAAGGGACATGACACGTATTTGTATTGTTGCCATTAAGTATAAAAAGACGGGGTTTGTTCATATTGATTGGATCTATCCCTCTATATCATGTCATCTTGCTTAAGGCGTTACTTCATTCTTGTTAACTTAATACACTAGATGCATGCTGGATAGTGGTCGATGTGTGGACTAATAATAGTAGATGCAGGTAGGAGTCGGTTTACTTGTCACAGGCATGATGCCTATATTCATGATCATGACCTTAGACATCGTCATAACTATGCGCTTTTCTATCAATTGCTCAATAGTAATTTGTTTACACACCGTATGCTTTCTTTCAAGAGAGAAGCCTCTAGTGGAAACTATGGCCTCTGGGTCTATTTTTATCATATTATTTCCAGATCTATAAAAATCAAAAACACAAAAATATCTTGCAACTATTTATTTATTTTTATCTTATTTTGCACTTGTAGTTACCTTTTATATCTATCACTATCAGATCTCATCCTTGCAAGTAACCATGAAGGGATTGACACCCCCTTTATCGCGCTGGGTTGAAGTATTTGTTTGTTTGTGTAGGTGCAACCATTGGTGACTTGTGTGTTCCTCCTACTGGATTGATACCTTGGTTCTCAACTGAGGGAAATACTTATCTCTACTTTGCTGTATCATCCTTTCCTCTTCAGGGGAAAAACCAATGCAAGCCTAAGAAGTAGCATGACTACATTTTGTATTGGGGAGAATATGGCAATATTACTCATTGTCCCCACTGTGGTGCTTCAAGGTGGATTACAGAGCAAATCCCCATCAGATCCCTCAGTAGGGGTCCAAGCGTAGCTAGAAGTCAAGGATCAGAGGTCACACAACGGGTTTATCCAGGTTCGGGCCTCCAAAGAGTAATACCACATGTCCTACTAGTTTTAATGATTCATAATGGAAGGATACCTCGTGCGAGGGGTTACAATGGTGTATGAGGCTGCTACTGAGAGTTCTTCTATCTGAGGATAGATGATCAGTGGGCAACCTTGACCTCCGTTTCCATAGACATGAGAGGCCTAGGATTTACATGTCAGATGCGATCTGGGGTGTTGCCGCCATCTAGTCTTGGGTGTCAAGAAGGTTACCTTGCCTCCTAGGGTGGCATCATGTGTGACGCCCCATGACCGGTGTGCCAGTTGTCTCCCAGTTATTCGCTGTCGTTGTCATGTCATTTGCTTGTGTGTTGCATCTTATCATGTCATCATGTGCATTGCATCATCATGTTTTCAAAACTTGCATCCATCCTGGTCTCCTCGTTCCGTCCGTTGTCCGTTCTGAGCCCAGACACACTTGCACGCGCCTGCGGCATGTCCGAAATATTATTTTATAAGTGGCCGGAAAATGTTCTCGGAATGGGATGAAAGTTGGCGTGTGGTCTTATTATAGTGTAGATAGACCGCTTGTCAAGTTCCATTGCATTCGGAGTTCGTTTGATAGCCCAACCGTTAAACTATAACGGCATTATAGCCGGTCTAACGTTGGACGTTTTCGGTCTCCGAAGACTGTTGCTGGGCTTTCCCTCTCTTTCCTCTCTAGACCCTCTACACAGCCCACTACCTACCGTCAGGTCCAACCTAACCTCTCTCGTCAGCCCGCAGCCCCCATCGCGCGCATCCGAATGTTGTCCCGAATCTGACCCGGACTGTCGCCACCGTTGTGTCCGGATCATCCCCAAACATCTGCAAAACATCACCGTTTTCTCATTTGGATTTCCTAACCCATTTATTCTCGACCGTCGGATTTCAATTAGATGATCCAAACTCCCCTCTTTCCCTATATATAGACTCCCTAGTCTAATTTAGGACCTAACCCTAAATTTTAGGCCTCTTGTCCCATCGCCGCCGCCGCCACTACACCAAATCCCCATCGGGATCTTACCCGGTCCAATCCAACCAGCAGCCGCCACCCTCCTTGGAATTCCCCCGATCAATTCCATCCAGCCAAGCCGATGGAGCTCCATTCCCTCCGCGTCCACTCCATCCCCTGCCTCGCATGACTCCTCTCTGCACCCCCTCGTCGAGCTCTGTCGTCCTTAGCGTGGAGACCGACACCGCCGCAAGCACCATGGCGCTCGGCCTCGCGCAGATTCTCCAGTCAGCACCGCTGCCTCCCCTGCGCTGCCTCCCGTGCCTGATGCTGTCCTGCGCTGTTGCCGTGGACCAACAGTTGAGCCTCGCACCCATCTCTTCTCTTGTCCCTCCTTCTGTTCTTCTCTCCTCCCTCTCTCACCGGCTCTCTCTGTTCGTGCAACAGGGAGCCCCGAGGAGTTTGCGTCGGCCATCCTCGCCTCCCATGCCCGGAAGTCGTCGTCCTCGAGCTCCTCGAACCATTCCCGCCTACCTCGTCGCCGGTGAGTTGCCGCCGTTCAGCAAGGTCCCCTCGTGACATCCCCGTTCCCTTCCCCGATTCGCTTCTCTCTCTGAAACTCTATCTGTTTCTCTCTGGGCAGCAGCAATGTCAGAGCTCCTTCGTATTTGCCGCCTGAAGCCCCTGCCTCGACTCCTCGTGCCTAGATCCGTTCGCCCTCGCTCCTTTCCCGTGGGATCTGGCGTGATCCGGCGGAAAGAGCCCCGCCGCGACGACCTCCTGCTTCCTGTCGCCGTGGACGCCATTGTTTCTGTTCTTCAGAAACAAGCAGTTTCGCCTGCCCCTTCGCCTGTGGCCGATTCGGCTGCTCATGTGGGCTGCAACCGTGGGCCAGCCTTTTCTAGCGAGGCCCAGCGCCCACTTCCAACCGGGCCAGGCCCAATGTGAGGCCACACCCCTGAGCGCCTTTTTTTCTGTCTTCCCTGCTGTTGGGCCGTGTTCAGTTTTGGCCCATATAGTGTTTTTTTCCTCTGGATGGATTTAATCTTTTATCCCAGGATTTACTATTTTGCAGAAAAACCCTCATTGTCATGCATATAATAACTTATTAATCATGCATCATATGTAAATAATTTATATATGATATATGCTTAGAATTTTGTCTAGTTTCATAATATGCAACTTTCATCTATGTTTA
This sequence comes from Triticum dicoccoides, assembly GCF_002162155.2. NCBI lineage: Eukaryota > Viridiplantae > Streptophyta > Magnoliopsida > Poales > Poaceae > Triticum > Triticum dicoccoides. The sequence continues at coordinate 461,638,486 of NC_041384.1, read as the reverse complement.
AAATGTTTAAAACTGCTGGTTGCATTAATTTGCTCCTATGCCATGTTAAAATGCTTTAATTCATAACTTAATAACCGTAGCTCGGTTTTAAATAAACTTTATATGTAAATGGGGTGGAAAAATGCCTAGTTTAACATGGTGGCATCATTTTGCATGTTTAACAACTCTAAAATTGTGTTTAGGGCAGAACAGTACCAAACCTAATATATGCATATGGGGGTTTACCGGAATTGTTGTTCGTTGCTTCCGGCCTCTTTTAAACTTGACTAGATAGGTAGTTTTACTTTGCTTCACCCTCTTGCCATGTTTAACAACATTTAATATTGTTGGGTACATAAACGAGATCGAACTAAATAACTTGATGTGGCCTTTCGTCAATATGCAACCCGTTGCATATTGAGCCCCATTTAATTTGTAGGGTTGTTTGTGCACTTTACCATGCCATGCTTCTTTAAACCATACATGCATCATACTTGATTATGAATCATGCCATGTTGTGGTAGTGGTTGTTTACTATGTTGTTTACTTCTTTCCGGGTTGCCTTTCTCGTGAGCTTCGGTTCCGTTCCGGAGTTGTGAGGATCCATTCGATTACGTCCGTTTGTCTTCTTCATGGACTCGTTCTTCTTCCTTGTGGGATTTCAGGCAAGATGATCATACCCTCGAAATCACTTCTATCTTTGCTTGCTAGTTTCTCGCTCTTTTGCTATGCCTATGCTGCGATACCTACCACTTGCTTATCATGCCTCCCATATTGTTCAGCCAAGCCTCTAACCCACCTTGTCCTAGCAAACCGTTGTTTGGCTATGTTACCGCTTTGCTCAGCCCCTCTTATAGTGTTGTTAGTTGCAGGTGAAGATTGAAGTTTGTTCCTTGTTGGAACATGGAGATGTTGTTCCTCGTTGGAACATGTTTACTTGTTAGGATATCACAATATCTCTTAGTTAATTAATGCATCTATATACTGGGTAAAGGGTGGAAGGCTCGGCCTTATGCCTGGTGTTTTGTTCCACTCTTGCCGGCCTAGTTTCCGTCATATCGGTGTTATGTTCCCGGATTTTGCGTTCCTTACGCGGTTGGGCTATTATGGGAACCCCTTGACAGTTCGCCTTGAGTAAAACTCCTCCAGCAATGCCCAACATTGGTTTTACCATTTGCCACCTAGCCTTTTCTTTTCCCTTGGGAGTCGCGCTCCTGAGGGTCATCATTATTTTACCCCCCGGGCCAGTGCTCCTCTGAGTGTTGGTCCAACCTATCAGCTGCCGGTGGCCACCAGGGGAAACTCTGGGCTGGCCTACCCGTACCTAGGACAATCTAAGTGTGCCCTGAGAAAGAGATATGTGCAGCTCCTATCGGGATTTGTCGGCACATTCGGGCGGTGTTGCTGGTTTAGTTTTACCTTGTCGAAATGTCTTGTAACCGGGATTCCGAGTCTGATCGGTCCTTCCCGCTAGAAGGTATATCCTTCGTTGACCGTGAGAGCTTGTGATGGGATAAGTTGGGACACCCCTGCAGGGATTTGAACTTTCGAAAGCCGTGCCCGCAGTTATGGGCAGATGGGAATTTGTTAATGTCCGGTTGTACAAAACCTGAAGTTGACCTTAATTAAAATACATCAACCGCGTGTGTTACCGTGATGGTCTCTTCTCGGTGGAGTCCGGGAAGTGAACACGGTGTTGGAGTTATGCTTGACGTAGGTTGTTCTAGGATCACTTCTTGATCATAGTTGTTCGACCGTGCTTTTGCCTTCTCTTCTCGCTCTCATTCGCGTATGTTAGCCACTATAAATGCTAGTCGCTTGCTGTAGCTCCACCTCATACCTTTTACTCTTCCTATAAGCTTAAATAGTCTTGATCGCGAGGGTGCGAGATTGTTGAGTCCCCATGACTCACATATACTTCCAAAACCAGCTTGCAGGTGCCGTTGAACCGTGCGGATGACACAACCAAGTTCAAGGAGGAGCTCGAGGAAGATCTTGCCCTTTGTGTTGTTTCGTTCTAGTTGATCAGTAGTGGAGCCCAGTTGGGGTCGATCGGGGATCTGTGTAGCATTTGGGGTAGTCTTCTTTTATTTTGGCTCCGTAGTCGGGCCATGATTATATCTGGATGATGTAATGCTTTATTCATGTATTTGTGTGAAGTGGCGATTGTAAGCCAACTATGTGTCTCTTTCCCTTATGTATTACATGGGTTGTGTGAAGATTACCTCACTTGCGACATTGCTTTCAATGCGGTTATGCCTCTAAGTCGTGCTTCGACACGTGGGAGATATAGACGCATCGAGGGTGTTACAAGTTGGTATCAGAGCCTTCCCTGACCTTAGGAGCCCCATTGCTTGATCGAATTAGCGGACGAGTTGAGTCTAGAAAAATGTTTTGAGTCATTTAGCAATTATATATCGGAGAGTTTAGGAATTCTTTTACTCCCCAGTCCCTTCATCACTCTGGTAAGGCATCCTGACGTAGAGTTTTGACTCTTCTCTTCTCAAATTTTCACAATTTTTTTAGGATCACATGGGTATCTTGGAATCGTTCCGATCGATTTATGACGAGAACATTGTTCTTGGTGCCTCCTGTCATTTAGGGGTTGTGGCAGTGTCCCGGGGAGTTGAGCTCCGAGGTGTTGTCGTCACAATTTTATCGTTGCAGTTCTGGAATACCTGAGTTTAGTTTCGCCGACATCGAAAATCTCTTTTAGGCAGTTGTTGGTGAGATAACCTCGATGCCACCCAGTAGTGGGGCGGGAATTCGGGAGTATTGCCATAACTCGTATAACGGATGCTTTTCGAAGGTTGAGGTAGACGATTTCCGAAGGTTTCTTGGTTATGTGTTGAAGGATGGATACAGCTGGATGTAGGATTTGCTAGATTTGGGTGAGATATTATGCTTCCCTTGTATCCCCAACACCTGATTGCATAACCGGAAAATTTCGGGAGTTTATAAGTGGGAATTCAAGTAGCTCTTAGGATATATTTCCAACAGATGTATGATATGAAATTGGGGTTCGACGTATAGTGGTCTGCCTATTCACGGTTGGTTTTACAATGGTCTTGTCGTGTCTTAAAGAGTCCTTGGCTATGCCGACTCAGGGACGCTTCGTATGTCATGTGCACTGCCTTGTACATGATGGTGCTGTACGATCGAGCCCGTGTAGGCCCCACCACGAAAACTTCAGACGAAATCTCTATCATATGTTTGTTCCGGCTTATTCTGCAAGCCAATCCTTTGTTTTGTTTTGAGTTGTGGTATTCGAGTTGCTTCGAAGTCAAATGTTGATTCCATACCTTCCCCAGATGGTGTTCTCATACTCTAATGTGAATACTAATCCTTCTTGATAATTGAGATTGTCATGTCAATCCTTTTCAACCCGGCGAGTTTTCTCTTCAAGTGGATCCGATCATTTCAATATCAGCAAGATCTATTATCAGTTCTTCTCAACGGTGTTTGTTTCATCCATCTCCAAGTTGCCTTTGTTTTTCCCTCCCACCCACCCTTCTTCTTCGAGGACTCAGATTTCTTATTCAAGTATCATTTTATTGATGGGAAGCTTCACCATTCCTTTTCCGTCAATATTCTTATCCGGTGATTCTCAGGAAGATTGTAACGAAGATTCAAGTTCAATATTCTTCATCCTTTTCCTTCAGCGGTGGATTCAATGCAAGCTTTCAGTTCTGATCATATCTTTTTCTTTGTTTCACATGTTTTTCCATGTTCGAAGTCCTTACCGAAGACTCTTTTAACTGTTCACCTCTCTCTATTCAATTGTTCCGGAGTGTTCAAGAAATCTCGAAGATTCGTGTTTCCACTCTGTTTTCATAATCCTTTCAAGCTCTTTCGAGGTTGTTATCTCATTCTAGCCATTTAATCTTACCGGTGCATTCTCTCTTTTAAATCGTTCTACGGTGTTTCTTTTGAGTGGGCACTAACCCACAGGTCTTTTCCCAGGATCTTACCTGACTCTTCTTATTTTCCCGGAGGTATTCTCAAATTCCTTTCGAAGTTTGACGTAAGAATGATTTATCATCAGACAAATGTCTTCTTCAAGATCTGTCAAATTCTTTTCATCGTTGGCTCAACCTCTTCGCTTTTGATTCTTCCAGAGTATCTCAACAATACATGGTGGTGTTCTCGTCGTCATTCTCGGATTTTGAAGACCGAAGAAGAGTTTTACCTCCATATCTTATCCGTTCTCTCAGAGAATCGTGGTTCTAATTTGAGGTCATCCTCTCATAATTGTTTGATTGTGAGAATTCTTTTTATCCATCCGGAGCAATTCAGGAGCCTTTTCAGTTTGTTCATCCAGAGCCCATCATCTAAGATTTATTCATTCTCAGCTTTCAGCTATCATTCTCCAAATTCTACCGGTGCTTCGTTCAAGTGATCTTTAATCGGCTCGTGATCCCTTCGTCCTCTTATATCTAAATTCTCTCAAGCATTTTCGTTTATTTGCTAATCCTTCCCGGTGTGTCTTCATGTTTTATACGCTCTTTTCAATGCTTACGGTGGTTCGTTCAAGATTCTTCTTACCTTGTTATCATATCAATTCATTCATGGTTTCAATTCTACCGGTGGTTCGTTGAAAACCTTCTCATGTTTGCGCTATATCTATCTTAATCCTTTCTACGAGAATAAGTCATATGCGATTCGTTGCTTGTCATCAATTTAAATTGGTGAAGGATAAGCATAATATAATTCTTATTCTTGTTTCATCCTAATGATTAACTCTTTATTTCGCAGGCCCTTCAAATTCTCGGTTTCACTTGATTCATTTTTCTTTCCCGGAGTCCCAAGCTCTCGCAATTATATCACCACGGAGATTCATCTAAATCATTACAAGGCTTCACCTTATGTTCTCAACTTCTCTTTCTTTTGATCATTCTTTTATTACCGGAGTTCTTCATGGAGGTTCTACATGTTGGTTCATCAAGGATTTAATTCCTTCTCGAAGTGTTCATCGAGATTCTTTTCAGAGGAGCTTATGCATTCTTCATCTTGCAATCCGGAGTGCAAATCTTTCACGCATATCTTTTGAGGTGGTGTTATGTCATTCTTGATAATTTCCCTTCGTGCTTCGTGATTCACAACTTATCAAGAATGAGTTATTTTAAATCCATCAATCTCGTCATTGGAATTATCTTGGGTTTTATTTCACCTAAAGCTTTTCCCTAAGGATTGTTGATATTAATGGTGCTTATAAATGACCCAAGTTCTTCTTTTATCCTCCCGGTGAAATAGCATTCTCGTCTCCTTGTTCATTCCAATTCATTTTCCGTGAGTGGCAGGCTGTCACCTCATAATTTGAGATGTATTCCATAAGACCATATCAAGCTTATTCTTTTCGTTGTTGGTTTTCCAACAACTCCATTCTAGCTTTTGTTGTAAGCGTGCTCCCTCGAGATCGTGTTTCCCTTCGTTCATCCCATTCCATTCTATTCTTTTGTTCCGGAGACATTGTGATCATGCTCTTTTCGACCCATCATCTTGTTTGTCAAGATCATGTTCTATTCCTTCCATTTACAGTCAGAGTGCTGTCCAAATTATATCATTCTTAATCCTTCTTTATCTTGTTTTAACCGGAGTGGTTTCAATATATATCTTGCCCTTCAACCTCACGGTTTTCGCAATGTTCATCCTTCCTCTTTTCTAACGGAGTGTTTTCGACTTTGTTCACCTTCGTTGTTTTCTTTCTCGAATTTGTTCAACCTCGCAAGATTCTTTGGTTTCACTCATTCGTCAAAGAAGCAACTTAGTTTTACCTCTTCTCTTTCTCTTCCGTTTTCCCTCCGGTGTCATTCTAGATCTCGGGACGAGATCCTCTCATAGTGGTGGAGTGTTGTGACGCCCCGTGACCGTTGTGCCAGTTGTCTCCCAGTTATTCGTTGACGTTGTCATGTCATTTGCTTGCGTGTTGCATCTTATCATGTCATCATGTGCATTGCATCATCATGTTTTCAAAACTTACATCCGTCCCGGTCTCCTCGTTCCGTCCGTTGTCCCTTCTGAGCCCAGACACACTTGCACGCGCCCGCGGCATGTCCGAAATATTATTTTATAAGTGGCTGGAAAATGTTCTCGGAATGGGATGAAAGTTGGCGTGTGGTCTTATTATAGTGTAGATAGACCGCGTGTCAAGTTCCATCACATTCGGAGTTCGTTTGATAGCCCAACCGTTAAACTATAGCGGCATTATAGCCAGTCTAACATCGGACGTTTTCGGTCTCCGAAAACTGTTGCCGGGCTTTCCCTCTCTTTCCTCTCTAGACCCTCTACACAGCCCACTACCTACCATCAGGTCCAACCTAACCTCTCTCGTCAGCCCGCAGCCCCCATCACGCGCGTCCGAAAGTTGTCCCGAATCTGACCCGGACTGTCGCCACCATTGTGTCCGGATCATCCCCAAACATCTGCAAAACATCACCGTTTTCTCATTTGGATTCCCTAACCCATTTATTCTCGACCGTCGGATTTCAATCAGATGATCCAAACTCCCCTCTTTCCCTATATATATATAGACTCCCTAGTCTAATTTAGGACCTAACCCTAAATTTTAGGCCTCTTGTTCCATCGCCGCCGCCGCCACTACACCAAATCCCCATCGGGATCTTACCCGGTCCAATCCAACCAGCAGCCGCCACTGTCGTGGTTCTAACTCTGAAAGTGATGTAGGGGGGTAAGTATGGAGAGGCGAGGTCTTAGCTATGGAGAGGTTGTAAGGACGCAAGGTTTACGAGTTCAGGCCCTTCTCGGAAGAAGTAAAAGCCCTACGTCTCGGAGCCCAGAGGCGGTCGACTGGATTATGTGTGTATGAGTTACAGAGGTGCGAACCCTTGTCTCGGAGGAGGGGGTGGCTTATATAGAGTGCGCCAGGACCCCGGCCAGCCCACGTTACGAAGGGTTCAATGTACATTAAGCAGGGCGTTTCTGGTAATGCTAGTAATAAAGTGCTATGATGACCATAAAAGCTACTTAATGACCGACCGTTAGCGTGCGGGGCGCCTTTAGGTCTCTTGGCCGTCGAGTGGTTGGATCTTGGTCGAGTAATTGCTTCTTGGTCGAATGTCTTCGAGTCTGTCGAGTGGAACACCTCCAAGTCGATTGAAAGGTGATTTATTCTAGAGGTGTCCTTGGGTAGGGCAGTTAGGACAGGTCCGTGACCCTACCCTAGGTACATAGCTTCATCATTATCCCCCAAATGGATCGAGGTTTGAGTGGGGAAGGAGTTGAGGACTTCTCCGACTCATTTTCTATGCCATGAGCATATCTTGTTTCGGATCAATGGACCTGAGTGATGACAGCAACTCCCTTTTCAGTCGCCTTGATCCATTCTTAATTCTTCCCCGAGTGAGTTTCTTTACTTGTAAGGCTCCGAGTGACGGTGCGGAGGAGATCATTGGTCTGACAAGTTATTTGTTGCCCGCGGATTTAGTGGGATCCGAATTTTGGGAAGCGCGCGGGACGGGGAAGGCCGCAGTAATCGGACGAGATAGAGCGGAGCCGCCTCGATCCCCGCGCCACCTTTTTCGCCACGTATCGCTCGTGCGGTCGTTACGGGTTTTGACAGAGCCATCTGGGCCTCCCTGTCAGCCACTCGGAAGCGGCCTCATATAAGGCGTTGGACCGGAGTCTCCCGAATAGTGCCCCCCATTATCTATTCTCCTCCTCACGCCTCTTCTCTGCGCTCGCTCTCGCTCCAGCGCCACCGCGCCACACGCGTCTCGTCGGCGACAATGGTGAAGGAGAAGACAGCGGCTCTGGAGCGGGCAAAGAAGGCGACGGCGAGGTCAAAGGGGAAGGCGACGAGCCGGGCGGATCTTCCTCGCGGACTGGCCTGCCGAAGGGTTGGATTCAGGGCAACTGGATCCACTCCAGGATCTCCCAAGAAGACCTCGACGACCTGGCCGAGGGAGGGCTGATCCCCTACGACTCGGCGCGGCTTCCAGGGAAGGAATCCGAGCCGCAACCCCGGGAGGGTGAGCGCGTTCTTCTTGCCACCCACGTCGACCGTGGGTTTTCCTTGCCTCCTCATCCTTTCTTCGAGGGTTTCTGAACTTCTTTGGGGCTCAACTCCACCATTTTACCCCCAACTCAATCGTTTATCTTGCCGCGTTCATTTCCTTGTGTGAGAACTTCTTGGGTTGTCGACCTCACTGGGGTCTTTTCAAGCATATTTTCACTTGAAGCTCCCAGACAGTGAAAAAGGCTAATCCGAGTGATGAGAGGACCCAAGTGATCCAGATGTGTGGGGGTCTTGGCATCCAGACGAGGGGAAAAGCTCCTTTCCGGCCATGATTCTTCCCGATTCAGTCCGCGGATGGCAGTCGACCTGGTTCTACTGCAAAGACCAGTCGACGCCAGGGCAATCGACTGGCCTCCCTCCCTTTACCATGGACCGAGTGGAAAAACCCTCCCCTTTGAAGGTGCTCCCGGAGGAGAAGGCGCACGTGAAGGTGTTGGTCAACCGAGTGGTCCAGCTCATTCGTGACGGGGTCACTGGTATGGATCTCTTGGAGGTCTTCCTTCAGCGGCGCATCCAGCCTCTCCAAGCCCGAGACCACCCGATGTGGATGTATTCGGGTCTAGAAGACTCCACTCGGATCTACCCGGAGGAGGTCGATGATGACACGCTGGAGAAGTGCCAGTCGAGCATTACCGGGAACAAGGACAATCCCAGAGGAGCCAGGAGAGTTCCCCCACTCGACCAGTCGCGTGCACCAGAGGAGGTCTGATTCTGAGTTTTTGCTTGTAATCCGAATTCACTCGTGCAGCTGTCTATATTGCGTCGACTGACTTTGTTCGCCCTGCTTTCTTTCAGGCCATTACTGAAATGTATTCGATGCCCAACGGGGAGCAAGAGCAAGCTCTGGAAGGCGAGGCGAGTGGGGGCGAAAGTGGCGAGTGGACTTCTGATGGTGAAGGGGATGGTGGAAGTGACGACTCAAGTGATGGGGAAGAAGTCGAGTCGCTTCCTCGCATAGAGAGACGATCCAAGCTTGACCAAGAACGGCCGAGTGCCCGCGACAAGGCAACTGCTCAGGCTGGCCAGTCTTTGAAGCGTCCTCGGGTCTCTTCACCAACCCCGACCGAGAAGGCGCCAAAACACCCCAAAGTTGCAGAGCCGAAGACTCGGAAGCTGCCAAAGATCAAGATCGATATCCCTGTCGCCTCCGCGTGAGTGTCTCTCCTTGTATTCACTCGACGCTCCGCGTTGTTTGTTTTTCTTGTTTTAACTGGACGAACTTTGGAATTGTTAGCACTGCCACTTCCGGGACCTCAGCTTATAGGGATGATGATGAGGTGATGGAGGATGCGGTCACTTCTAATCCAGGTATGATTTCCACCATACTATCTTTCTTTGGTCGATTCAACTACATCGTGCATCATTGGGTGACGTGATTTTGGCAATTTGAACTTTGCACAGCTCCCAACATTATTGACCTCCCTGATGATGATGAAGAGCCCGAGAGGTCTTTGACGAGGAAGAGTAGGCGAGCTCCTGCAAGTGAGGCGCTACAGTCGACGCCGAGGGCGGAACCAGTCATTCAAGACACTGGTGACGTCAATCGGGGTTCTGTTACCTTCATGGAGCCCTTGTCGAGTGCCTTGCCTTCTTCTTCGACTGCTCAGGCCCCTGTCGACCCGCCTTCAGTTTTTGCGACCCATCATGTCCCAGAGGACGAGGTGAATGCTGCTAGGGAAGCCATACGCCAGGCAGGCATTATGATGGAGAAGATGAAGATGGTGCGGGACGCCAGCCAAGCCGCCTATGATGCCAGCTCGGCTCTCCAGAGCAACGTTCAGGTTAGTCGGCTATCTGAAGATTCTTTCCGAAAATCTTTGCGTCTGTACACCCACTGGGTGCGTCGATTGAAGTTTTGGACTAGTGGGGACTATGGTGGACTGCTGGCAGTCGACTGTAGTCTTCGTATTTTGCCGAATGTATAAACTAAACTGGTAGTTTGTCTCTTCCACTCGACTTCGGCGGGCCGGTCGAGTGGGATCAGAACCGGTGGGGGCATGCTAAGCGCACCCACTGGGTGTAGTCCCCGAGACTATGGTGGACTGCTGGCAGTCGACTGTAGTCTGAGTTCTACTTTCTTTCTCTCTTTTTTTTGAACTCGACTTTGGCGGGCCGGTCGAGTGGGATCAGAACCGGTGGGGGCACGCTAAGTGCACCCACTAGGTGTAGTCCCCGAGACTATGGTGGACTGCTGGCAGTCGACCGTAGTCTTAGTATTTATTGCCTTTGTTGTTTTTTTGCTGTAACAATAACTTCTCCCCTTTGATTTCAGAAATCTTGCGATCTTGGAGCTTGCTTTGCTGACTTGGAGAAGCAGCAGATTCAACTGAATCTTGATTTGGAGCTGGCCAGGACAGAGCTGCAAAAGGTCAGAGACGGCGCCGCAGGTAAGACGATTTTGTCGACTGGTTAGTTTTTAGGCTTGAGTACCCTTCTGCTATTTCGGAATCAATCATCATTTCTTTGCAGAAAAACTGAGAGAAGCTCTGGCGAAGAAGGATCAGGACTTGGCTGCTGCCCGTAAGGAGGCTGACGACAAGACCGCTCTGGCCGAACAGAAGCTGGCTTCGGTCGGCCAGTTAGAAGAAGAGAATACCAGGCTGAAGACCTCTCTGAATGAAGCCAACAGGGAGTTTACATGTTGGAAGAAGGATAACCTCAACCTGAACGAAAAGATGGAAGGCATCACTCGCAGGAGGGACGATCTGGAGAGCTACTTGAGGAGCCTCGCCAAGAAGTTGTACATCAAGCTTGAAGGTGCACATTCAGTTCCGACTGGTGTGTTTTTTTTGTGTCGACTCAGTGTATGAAAATTGACTTATCCTTGGATCGTGAATGCAGAGTTTTGCCAGAACTTTGAAGAGGAGACTGGGCGGATCGAACCAGGTTTGGATCCAATCAACTCTCCCGTGAAAGATGAAACTGCCATGAATCTGCTCCAACTGGAATCTCGCATCGACGGTGCCGTGGACTACTTGGCTCGACTGAAGGTCGCCATGTCATGGATCGACCCGGCACTTTGGCCAGAGGCTACGCTCCAAAATGATCTCGAGTCTCTGATGACTCGACTTAACGGAATCCCTGACCAAGTGCAGGAGTGGAAGAAGTCTTCTGCTCGGTGTGGCGCTGATGTGGCTCTGTCCTTGGTTCGTGTCCACTGCAAGGAGGTGCGACAAGACAAGCTGGCAGCAATCAAGGTCGCCAACACCTAGAAGCATGACTTCCGAACCTTTATGGAGACTTTCATCACTGCAGCCACTCGGATAGCCGACGGCGTCGACCTGGATGAGTTCGTCGAGCCTGCCAGCCCTCCTCCCACGGAGTGAACAAACTCTTATGTCCCACCTTAAATTTGCCTCGGAATGCCGAGTGGTTTTTGTAACCGTTAAACTTTTTCGGACTGCATGCCCGAGTACTTCGATCTGTGGTCTGGAACCTTTAGAATTTATATGAACTTGGTTTACCGTTGAATATCTTTATGAATCTCTTGCTGAGTGAACCCATTCTTCATTCGAGACAACTTTTGCACTCGCAGCGTAGTTCCGAAGAAGAGAGAAGCAGTCGACCCATGTCTTGTATTTGTGGCGAAGCTCTCCAGGAGAAGGTGGCAATCGACCCACCCCTCGTCGTCCTTGAGGATTGAGAGGTGTTTCGTACTTAGGCGAGTGTCGGACTGCAGCTAAGTCTCCTAGTGAGAGAACCTAGGCGAGTACTGGACTGCAGCTAAGCCCCCGAGTGGGAGGATTGCTCTCCACTCGGTAGGATTTTTTTCGAACTTAGGCGAGTGCCTGACTGCAGCTAAGCCCCTGAGTGGGAGGTCTGCTCTCCACTCGGTAGGATTTTTTCAAACTTAGGCGAGTACTGGACTGCAGCTAAGCCCCCGAGTGGAAGGTCTGCTCTCCACTCGATAGGATTTTTTCAAACTTAGGCGAGTACTGGACTGCAGCTAAGCCC
>NC_041384.1:461608321-461625764 GCF_002162155.2 Triticum dicoccoides | reverse complement strand
CTTAGGCGAGCACTGGGCTGCAGCTAAGCCTCCGAGTGGGAGGTTTGCTCTCTACTCGGTAGGATTTTTAAACACTTAGGCGAGCACCGGGCTGCAGCTAAGCCTCCGAGTGGGAGTCTGGCTGACCACTCGGTAGGATTTTTAAACACTTAGGCGAGCACTGGGCTGCAGCTAAGCCTCTGAGTGGGAGTCTGGCTCACCACTCGGTAGGATTTTTAAACACTTAGTCGAGCACTGGGCTGCAGCTAAGCCTCCGAGTGGGAGTCTGGCTCGCCACTCGGTAGGATTTTTAAACACTTAGGCGAGCACTGAGCTGCAGCTAAGCCTCCAAGTGGGAGTCTGGCTCGCCACTCGGTAGGATTTTTTTTACAAACTTAGGCGAAACGGATTTGCAGCTAAGCCACCCACTGGGGGTTTTCACACGCAAACAAAAGCAACAACAATTATAGGAAAATTTGTAACACTCTTGTCTTTGATAAATAGACCACAGAAGTTTTTCTTATTACATCTCATCCGAGTGAGAATTCAAGTGGAAAGGGGCGGAGCAGTTCTGCATTCCAAGCTCGTGGCTCATCGATCTGGCGATCGACATTGTAAAGGTGATACGCTCCATTGTGGAGGACACTGGTGACGATGAAGGGACCTTCCCAAGTAGGAGCGAGCTTGTGTGGTTTCTGTTGATCCACTCGGAGGACCAAATCTCCTTCTTGGAAGGCTCGACTCTTCACATTTCTGACATGGAATCGACGCAAGTCTTGCTGATAAATGGTCGATCGGATCACAGCCATTTCTCTTTCTTCTTCCAGGAGGTCGACTGCGTCTTGTCGGGCTTGTTCTGCTTCATCTTTGGTATAAAGCTCGACTCGGGGTGCATTGTGAAGTAGATCACTCGGCAGGACTGCTTCCGCTCCGTAAACCAGAAAGAACGGAGTTCTTCCAGTCGACCGATTCGGGGTAGTCCTCAATCCCCACAGAACCGACGGAAGCTCGTCGACCCAAGCGCCTGCTGCGTGCTTGAGATCACGCATCAGCCGAGGCTTTAGTCCTTTGAGAATCAGACCATTTGCCATTTCCGCTTGTCCATTCGACTGGGGGTGGGCGACCGATGCGTAGTCGACTCGTGTGCCTTGAGAGGCGCAAAAAGCTCTGAACTTGTTTGAATCAAAGTTTGACCCATTGTCGGTGATGATGCTATGCGGGACTCCATATCTGAATGTTAACTCTCTGACGAAACTGATAGCAGTGCAAGCATCAAGATTCTTGATAGGCTTAGCTTCAATCCATTTGGTAAACTTGTCGACTGCCACAAGCACATGTGTGAAGCCGCTCCTGCCTGTTCTCAATGGGCCAACCATGTCCAGTCCCCAAACAGCGAAGGGCCAGACGAGTGGAATGGTCTTCATGGCTGATGCAGGCTTGTGCGACATGTTGGAGTAGAACTGGCACCCTTCACACTTGTCGACCATCTCTTTTGCCATTTCATTCGCTCTTGGCCAGTAAAATCCCGCTCGGTATGCTTTAGCCACAATGGTCCGAGAGGACGCATGATGACCACAGGTCCCCGAGTGGATATCATCAAGGATTATCTGACCTTCTTCTGGTGTTATACACTTCTAACCGACTCCAGTCACGCTTTCTCTATACAACTGTCCCTTTATGACTGTAAAGTCCTTGGATCGACAGACGATCTGTCGAGCCTCTTCTTTGTCCTCCGGGAGTTCCTTTCTCAGGATATACGCGATGTACAGTATCGTCCAGTCAGGGGTGATTGCCAAAACTTCCATGATTAGGTCGGCCACTGCCGGAATTTCAACTTCAGTCGGATCTGTGGCACTCTTTGGCTGCGGGGCTTCATCTGTAAAAGGATCTTCTTGGACTGATGGCGAGTGGATGTGTTCCAAAAACATATTACCGGGGATGGCTTCTCTCTTGGAGCCTATCTTTGCCAAATCATCAGCCGCTTGATTTTTCAGTCGGGGATGTGATGAAGCTCTAACCCCTCGAATTTCTTCTCTAACTTTCTCACTGCATTGCAATAACTAGTCATAGCTGGACTTCTGACGTCCCATTCTTTCATCACTTGATTAACCACCAAATATGAGTCGCCATAGACCATGAGGCGACGGACGCCGAGTGAAATGGCCATGCGCAACCCATACAAAAGTGCTTCATATTCTGCTTCGTTATTGGAGGAATCGAAGTGAATCTAGAGAACATATCTGAGCTTATCTCCTCAGGGGGAAACCAATACTACCCCAGCACCGGAACCATTCAGCATCTTAGATCCATCGAAGAACATGGTCCAGTGCTCCGAGTGAACTTGAGTCGGAAGTTGCTGTTCGATCCACTCGGCGACGAAATCTGCAATTGCTTGGGACTTGATAGCTTTCTTTGCCTCAAACTTGATATCTAGGGGAAGAAGTTCAATCGCCCATTTGGCCACTCGACCGGTTGCATCTCTGTTGTGCAAAATCTCTGATAGTGGAGCGCCGCTGACGACTGTAATGGAATTATCAGAGAAGTAATGTGCAACCTTCTTCGTGGTCATATAAATCCCGTATACAAGCTTCTGGTAATGAGGATATCTTTGCTTTGAAGGAGTCAAAACTTCAGAAACATAATATACTAGGCGCTGAACTTTGAAGGCCTTTCCTTCTTCTTCCCGCTCGACCGTAAGTACTGTACTGACAACTTGTCCTGTGGCTGCAATGTAAATCAGCAAAGGCTCCTTGCTGATTGGGGCAGCAAGCACCGGCTGGGTGGAGAGCAGAGCTTTGAGCTCTGTAAACGCTGCATCAGCTTCTGGAGTCCACTCGAACTTGTCGGACTTCTTCATCAGTCGGTAAAGAGGCAATGCCTTTTCACCGAGGCGAGAGATGAATCGACTTAAAGCGGCCAAGCATCCTGTAAGCTTCTGGACGTCATGCACACGCACAGGACGTTTCATCCGGAGTATAGTACCAATTTTTTCAGGATTGGCATCGATTCCCCGTTCGGAAATGAGAAAACCGAGTAACTTCCCACCTGGAACTCCGAACATGCACTTTGACGGATTGAGCTTGATATCATACCTCCTGAGGTCGGCAAAGGTTTCAGCAAGGTCAGTCAGCAGGTCGGAACCCTTCCGTGACTTGACCACAATATCATCCATGTATGCCTCCACATTCCGACTGATTTGAGTGGGCAAACACTTCCGAATCATCCTCATGAACGTGGCTCCGGCATTCTTGAGGCCGAACGGCATGGTAACATAATAGAAGCACCCGAATGGAGTGATGAAAACTGTTTTGATCTCGTCGGGCCCATACAGACGGATCTGATGGTACCCGGAATAGGCGTCTAGGAAAGACAAATGCTCACATCCCGCAGTCGAGTCGACTATCTGGTCGATGCGGGGGAGAGGAAAATGATCTTTCGGGCAGGCCCGATTGATATGCTTGAAATCAATGCACATGCGAAGTGACTTATCCTTCTTGGGGACCATGACAACATTGGCGAGCCACTCGGAGTGGTAAATTTCTCGGATGAACTCCGCTGCTAAGAGCTGAGCCACCTCCTCGCCAATGGCCTTCCTCTTCTGGACGGCGGACCGTCGAAGATGTTCTTTCACAGGTTTAAATTTTGGGTCGACTCGTAGACGGTGCTCAGCCAGCCCCCTGGGAACTCCAGGCATGTTAGCAGGCTTCCATGCGAAGATGTCCCAGTTCTCACAGAGGAACTGGATGAGCGCTTCTTCCTATTTGGAGTCGACCGTCATTGAGATGTGAGTCGGAGCAGCGTTTGGATCGGTCGGGTGAATGTGAACTGCCTTCGTTTCACCGGACGACTGAAAAGCTGATTCTAAAGTAGGCTTCTTAGCCCGTAGCAACTCACTCGGATCTGCAGTCTTCTGATACTCTTGCAGCTCGACCACCGCCATCTAAGCGTCAGCAATCTTTGAGCCTTTCTAAAAACACTCTTCTGCTTTCTTCCGATTGCCTGTAACAGTGATCACACCTTTGGGACCAGGCATCTTCAATTTGAGATACACATAACATGGTCGAGCCATGAAGCGTGCATAAGCTGGCCTGCCCAAAATAGCGTGATAAGCACTTTGGAAATCCACAACTTCGAATGTCAACGTTTCCTTGCGGTAATTCTTGGAATCACCGAAAACCACATCAAGAGCAATTTGGCCGAGTGACTCGGCTTTCTTCCCAGGAATGACTCCATGGAAACTCATGTTACTGGTGTTGAGCCTGGACATCGGGATGCCCATCCCTTTCAATGTTTCTGCATACAGTATGTTCAAACAGCTGCCTCCATCCATCAGGACTTTGGTCAGTCGAGTGCCTTCGACAACTGGGTCGACCACCAGAGCTTGCCTCCCAGGGGTGGCAATGTGCGTAGGGTGATCAGACTGGTCGAATGTGATGGCAGTCTGGGACCACTTCAGATAATTGGGTGTTGCCGAGCAACCATATTTACCTCACAGTTAATAACCTTCAGTCGACTTTTGCTCTCAACATTAGCAAAAATCATCAGGGTGGAATTGACCTGGGGGTACCTATCGTCACTATCTTCCTTGTCCTCAACTTTGTCCGACTCCTTTTCCTTATCTTTGGACTGCTTGCCCTGAAACTGCTGGATCAGAAGCCGACACTGTCGAGTGGTATGCTTTGGGTAAATGAGTCTGCCCTCTTCATCTTTCTTGGTGTGGATGTGACACGGTAGATCCAAAACATCATTTCCATCTTGGTCTTTAACTTTCTTGGGGTTCCAAGGTCCTTTGGGTTTTCCCTTAAATTTTCCCTAGGTTACGGCCAGGGCCTCCCCAGGAGCGGCTGGCTCGGCTTTCTGCTTCTGTTTCCGACTGGAATTTCCTCCGGTTTCCTGGGCGACTGCTTTATGCTTGCCACTCCAGAGTTGATCCTCATCTTCACCATTAGCGTATTTGGTGGCAATCTCCATCATCCGATTCAGAGACATCTCTCCGGTTCGACCGAACTTCAGATTCAATTCTCTGTACTTAACGCCTTCTTTAAAGGCACAAACTGCTTGATGATCTGGTACATTTTCAACTGTGTGATGCAATGTGATCCACCTCTGGATGTAATCCCTCAGAGTTTCATTCGGTTTCTGCATGCAAGACCGCAATTCCATAAGGCCTGCAGGTCGCTTGCATGTTCCTTCAAATGTGGTGACAAACACTTGGGAGAGATCCTCCCAAGTGTAAATGCTGCTGGGTGCTAACTGGTTCAGCCACGCTCTGGCCGAGCCTTCTAACATGAGAGGCAGGTGCTTCATGGCTACCTCATTGTTCCCACCGCCAATCTGGACAGCCACTCGGTAATCTTCGAGCCAAGTATCGGGCTTGGACTCACCGGTGAACTTACTAACTCCAGTCGCCAACCTGAAGTTGGGAGGAATTACAGCGGCTCTGATGGCTCGACTGAAACACTCCGGCCCTGAAACATGTACTCTGCTACTGGTAGGCGCATTTCTATCATGGCCTTCTCAGTGAGCTCTATTCCTGTCGACCAAACCTTGAACGAGAATGGATCTCGCATCAAAGCCTGGTTCCCTGGGGTCGACTGGAATTCTCCGCCCAACACTATGAGGGCGTCTATCCACCTGCTGTCGAGGCACATATGATCCACTCCTCGGGGGAGGGGTTGGCACTCGACGTTGATCATCACGATCGAATCGGTGATCATACTGCTCATTCCTTCTGTACTGATCACGCCGGTCTCCACGTCCCTCACGCCTCAGAGGCAATCTTGGGCTGTGAGCCGACTGGACTGTATCCGCTGCAACGGATCGACTGTGGATCCTGTTCCGCGACTGAGAAACATCGGAATTCTGGTCTCCTGCTGCCCGGAGCAACGCTCTGATTTGCAACAAGCCTCTGCCAACCTCTGACTGGGAGGGCTGAATCGACTCTGCTATACGGGCCGCAGTCGCCAAATTCTGAATCGGAGTACGATATACCTGCGGGGGCGGAAAGAGTTGACGTCGACTGGATTCTGGAGCCCGTTGACGCGCTCGCTCGTTGAGTATTCGCTGGAGATTCTCTAGTCGAGTGCGCTCGGCCAAGTTAGCCAAGCGCGCGTCCTCCAAGGCTCGGGCCTCGGGGGTTTCTCCAACGATAGGAGTGTGGAGTGCATCCATGTTCCGGCGGCGAAGCTCCTCCCGCTGCAACAACGTGAGAGGCTCGGGGAGATACTCCTCGTGAGGACGCGACGGGTCGCCTCCATCCGCGCCTCCGTTAGCGCGGGGGAAACCGGGAGGACTGTGTGGCCCGTCGATCACCAGAACCTCTACAGCTGGGTCACTGCTGTCGCATTCGGATGCAGTCTCTGCGGAGCCAGCCGACAAGTCGAACAGGCCATAGAGGGATTCGTCGGGCTCAATTGCCGCGACTTGCAGGGTGGCCGACTGGCGGGCCACCGCATGCCTCACCCACCTCTAAAGCCTCGACCGACTAGAGCGCTTGCGCCGGCAAGAAACAGGGCGGGGAGATGCCACGGGAGCCGACCGATACTGGGTCGACGGCTGCCGCAGGAGGACACCACGGACGCATGCGCGAAAGTGCGTCGCCCCGCGGACGGGGAGCGCGTCGACGTCGAGTGGAGCCTCCTGAAGCCAAGCGGAGTCGTCGGCGATGAACGTGAGCGCGCCGAGATGGATCTCGCGGCCCTCCACCAAAGCTCCGCCCGAAACCATGATCAAGGAGATCGGAAAAATCGCAACTTCTCAAACTAGGCGCTAAGACTCCTAGCCCCAAGGTGGGCGCCAACTGTCGTGGTTCTAACTCTAACAATGATGTAGGGGGGTAAGTATGGAGAGGCGAGGTCTTAGCTATGGAGAGGTTGTAAGGACGCAAGGTTTACGAGTTCAGGCCCTTCTCGGAAGAAGTAAAAGCCCTACGTCTCGGAGCCCGGAGGCGGTCGACTGGATTATGTGTGTATGAGTTACAGAGGTGCGAACCCTTGTCTCGGAGGAGGGGTGGCTTATATAGAGTGCGCCAGGACCCCGGCCAGCCCACGTTACGAAGGGTTCAATGTACATTAAGGCAGGGCGTTTCTGGTAACGCTAGTAATAAAGTGCTATGATGACCATAAAAGCTACTTTATGACTGACCGTTAGCGTGCGGGGCACCTTTAGGTCTCTTGGCTGTCGAGTGGTTGGATCTTGGTCGAGTAATTGCTTCTTGGTCGAATGTCTTCGAGTCTATCGAGTGGAACACCTCCAAGTCGATTGAAAGGTGATTTATTCTATAGGTGTCCTTGGGTAGGGCAGTTAGGACAGGTCCGTGACCCTACCCTAGGTACATAGCTTCATCAGCCACCCTCCTTGGAATTCCCCCGATCAATTTCATCCAGCCAAGCCACCGGAGCTCCATTCCCTCCGCGTCCACTCCATCCCCTACCTCGCATGACTCCTCTATGCACCCCCTCGTCGAGCTCTGTCATCCTTAGCATGGAGACCGACGCCGCCGCAAGCACCATGGTGCTCGGCCTCGCGCAGATTCTCCAGTCAACACCGCTGCCTCCCCTGCGCTGCCTCCTGTGCCTGACGCTGTCCTACGCCGTCGTCGTGGACCAACAGATGAGCCTCGCACCCATCTCTTCTCTTGTCCCTCCTTTTGTTCTTCTCTCCTCCCTCTCTCACCGGCTCTCTCTGTTCGTGCAACAGGGAGCCCGAGGAGTTTGCGCCGGCCATCCTCGCCTCCCACGCCAGGAAGTCGTCGTCCTCGAGCTCCTCGAACCATTCCCGCCTACCTCGTCGCCGATGAGTTGCCGCCGTTCAGCAAGGTCCCCTCGTGACATCCCCGTTCCCTTCCCCGATTCGCTTCTCTCTCTGAAACTCCCTCTGTTTCTCTCTGGGCAGCAGCAATGTCAGAGCTCCTTCGTATTCGCCGCCTGAAGCCCCTGCCTCGACTCCTCGTGCCTAGATCTGTTCGCCCTCGCTCCTTTCCTGCGGGATCTGGCGTGATCCGGCGGAAAGAGCCCCGCCGCGGCGACCTCCTGCTTCCGGTCGCCATGGACGCCATTGTTTCTGTTCTTCAGAAATGAGCAGTTTCGCCTGCCCCTTCGCCCGTGGCCGATTCGGCTACTCATGTGGGCTGCAACCGC
Source organism: Triticum dicoccoides (assembly GCF_002162155.2). Taxonomy (NCBI): domain Eukaryota; kingdom Viridiplantae; phylum Streptophyta; class Magnoliopsida; order Poales; family Poaceae; genus Triticum; species Triticum dicoccoides. Next base: position 461,617,647 of record NC_041384.1, on the reverse strand, counting down.
GGGCCAGCCTTTTCTAGCGAGGCCCAGCGCCCCCTTCCGACCGGGCCAGGCCCAATGTGAGGCCACACCCCTGAGCGCCTTTTTTTCTGTCTTCCCTGCTGTTGGGCCGTGTTCAGTTTTGGCCCATATAGTGTTTTTTTTCCTCTAGATGGATTTAATCTTTTATCCCAGGATTTACTATTTTGCAGAAAAACCCTCATTGTCATGCATATAATAACTTATTAATGATGCATCATATGTAAATAATTTATATATGATATATGCTTAGAATTTTGTCTAGTTTCATAATATGCAACTTTCATCTATGTTTAAAATGTTTAAAACTGCTGGTTGCATTAATTTGCTCCTATGCCATGTTAAAATGCTTTAATTCATAACTTAATAACCGTAGCTCGGTTTTAAATAAACTTTATATGTAAATGGGGTGGAAAAATGCCTAGTTAACATGGTGGCATCATTTTGCATGTTTAACAACTCTAAAATTGTGTTTAGGGCAGAACAGTACCAAACCTAATGTATGCATATGGGGGTTTACCGGAATTGTTGTTCGTTGCTTCCGGCCTCATTTAAACTTGACTAGATAGGTAGTTTTACTTTGCTTCAACCTCTTGCCATGTTTAACAACATTTAATATTGTTGGGTACATAAACGAGATCGAACTAAATAACTTGATGTGGCGTTTCGTCAATATGCAACCCGTTGCATATTGAGCCCCATTTAATTTGTAGGGTTGTTTGTGCACTTTACCATGCCATGCTTCTTTAAACCGGACATGCATCATACTTGATTATGCATCATGCCATGTTGTGTTAGTGGTTGTTTACTATGTTGTTTGCTTCTTTCCGGGTTGCCTTTCTCGTGAGCTTCGGTTCCGTTCCGAAGTTGTGAGGATCCGTTCGACTACGTCCGTTTGTCTTCTTCATGGACTCGTTCTTCTTCCTTGCAGGATTTCAGGCAAGATGATCATACCCTCGAAATCACTTCTATCTTTGCTTGCTAGTTGCTCGCTCTTTTGCTATGCCTATGTTGCGATACCTACCACTTGCTTATCATGACTCCCATACTGTTAAGCCAAGCCTCTAACCCACCTTGTCCTAGCAAACCATTGTTTGGCTATGTTACCGCTTTGCTCAGCCCCTCTTATAGCGTTGTTAGTTGCAGGTGAAGATTGAAGTTTGTTCCTTGTTGGAAGATGGAGATGTTGTTCCTCGTTGGAACATGTTTACTTGTTGGGATATCACAATATCTCTTAGTTAATTAATGCATCTATATACTGGGTAAAGGGTGGAAGGCTCGGCCTTATGCTTGGTGTTTTGTTCCACTCTTGCCGGCCTAGTTTCCGTCATATCGGTGTTATGTTCCCGGATTTTGCGTTCCTTACGCGGTTGGGCTATTATAGGAACCCCTTGACAGTTCGCCTTGAGTAAAACTCCTCCAGCAATGCCCAACATTGATTTTACCATTTGCCACCTAGCCTTTTCTTTTCCCTTGGGAGTCGCGCTCCTGAGGGTCATCATTATTTTACCCCCCGGGCCAGTGCTCCTCTGAGTGTTTGTCCAACCTGTCAGCTGCCGGTGGCCACCAGGGGCAACTCTGGGGTGGCCTACCCGTACCTAGGACAATCTGAGTGTGCCCTGAGAAAGAGATATGTGCAGCTCCTATCGGGATTTGTCGGCACATTTGGGCGGTGTTGCTGGTTTAGTTTTACCTTTACAAAATGTCTTGTAACCAGGATTCCGAGTCTGATCGGACCTTCCCGCTAGAAGGTATATCCTTCGTTGACCGTGAGAGCTTGTGATGGGCTAAGTTGGGACACCCCTACAGGGATTTGAACTTTCGAAAGCCGTGCCCGCGGTTATGGGCAGATGGGAATTTGTTAATGTCCGGTTGTAGAAAACCTGAAGTTGACCTTAATTAAAATACATCAACCGCGTGTGTTGCCGTGATGGTCTCTTCTCGGTGGAGTCCGGGAAGTGAACACGGTGTTGGAGTTATGCTTGACATAGGTTGTTCTAGGATCACTTCTTGATCATAGTTGTTCGACCATGCTTTTGCCTTCTCTTCTCGCTCTCATTTGCGTATGTTAGCCACCATAAATGCTAGTCGCTTGCTGCAGCTCCACCTCATACCTTTTACCCTTCCTATAAGCTTAAATAGTCTTGATCGCGAGGGTGCGAGATTGCTGAGTCCCAGTGACTCATAGATACTTCCAAAACCAGCTTGCAGGTGCCGTTGAACTATGCGGATGACGCAACCGAGCTCAAGGGGGAGCTCGAGGAAGATCTTGCCCTTTGTGTTGTTTCGTTCTAGTTGATCAGTAGTGGAGCCCAGTTGGGGTCGATCGGGGATCTGTGTAGCATTTGGGGTAGTCTTCTTTTATTTTGGCTCCGTAGTCGGGCCCTGATTGTATCTGATGATGTAATGCTTTATTCATGTATTTGTGTGAAGTGGCGATTGTAAGCCAACTATGTGTCTCTTTACCTTATGTATTACATGGGTTGTGTGAAGATTACCTCACTTGCGACATTGCTTTCAATGCGGTTATGCCTCTAAGTTGTGCTTCGACACGTGGGAGATATAGCCGCATCGAGGGCGTTACATCATGCCCTAGGCCTGTTGGGCCCCCTGGTGGTTGACAAGACTAGGCTCCTAGGGCTTAGCCACCCCTGGTACAGGACGCCATCAGTAGCCCCCGAGCGTGGCAGAGGTCGCAGTGAGGGTTGCGAGATCTCCAGTGGGCTCTCATGTCTTCTTGTCTTCTCGGAGTCCGGATCGTCTCTGAGATTGATTCATCCAATAGGGCGGACGTCCACTAGCCTGATTCTTGGCCCGACGTGGATGGATGTGTCTGTTGTGGGTCTTGAGGGAATGACACGATACCACCGTGATCGTCACCCTTGTTTTCTGCAAAAAGGGAATCCTCATGGGGAAACGGACGGCGCTTAGGGTCTGGCTGTTTATAAAAAGAGGGAAACAGAGGGTTTCAAAATCCTACCCCATTCTGGCTCATTCCACCCCTTTGTCCATCCCAAACCCTTCATGTCGCCGCCACTCTACTCATCTCACCCCCGCGCCCTCGCCGTTGATGGCCAAGACTAGGGGCCAGTTCTTTTGGGCGGCTTAAAAAACAAGCTACCTCTACCCAGCTTAAAAAATAAGCCGCTCATAAAAATTGTCGAGACTTCTGAATTAGTTATCCCATAACTAGTTTAGAAGCCCCAATTAATAAAAGAGGGGGCTTATGGGATAAGTTTGGGAGGAGGCGGCTTATTTTATAACTTGCCAAAAGAATTGACCCTAGGAGTGAGAAGGGGAGGCAAGTCTCTCGTCTGGAGCCGTCATCCAGCTTCAACGGCGGAAAGCGGAAGTGAGCCGCCCCCAGGGGGGCGAAATTAAGGCATGCTGCGCCTAAGTCCACAGGGAAGTAGTTACTGTCCATGGCCATGGAGAGCGAGGTTAAGGGGTACAAGGATGACCTCTGCATGCCAGCGGATCTGAGCGTACGACTTTTGGCTGGGGAGGTTCCGCCAGAGCCCCACGCAAATGAGCATGTCTTATGCTCGGGATACTTTGGGCGGGGGCTCGACTTTCCAATCCACCCATTTGTGTGCGGCCTCCTGCACTTTCTTGGCTACAAAATCCACCATATCCCACCTAATTGAGTGCTTCACATGCCAACTTCATCACTTTCTGCGAGTGCTATCTTGGGATAGCTTTGCACTTTCATTTGTTTCACTACTTATTCCAGGTCTGCGTTCAGTGGAACGAAGGCACCATTTGCGACCTTGGGGGGGGGCATTCTGTAGCTCCGCCCCAATTCCACCTTTTTCTTATTTAACCTCCCGAAGTCCGTTCGGGAGTGTCACAAGTCCTTGTTTTATGTGGAGGGTCTCGGTGATGATCTGCCGACCTTCGTGAATGAGCCCCCTTAGAAGCTTCTTTCATGGGCTCCGCTCGCCAAACTGACCCTAGAGGTCAAGGTTCTGGCAGAGGCCACCGATCGCCTGAAGAAAGGTGGGTTGACTGGAGGCCACATCATGCACACATAGGTGGCGCATCACATCCTTCCACTATAGGCGCGGGGCTCTACACGGGCTCGAAGGACCCCCCGCGGGTTTCTCAAGAGGATTTGGACTCAGAGTCTATCGACTCCTGATGACCCACAAGTATAGGGGATCAATTGTAGTCCTTTCGATAAGTAAGAGTGTCGAACCCAACGAGGAGCAGAGGAAATGACAAGTGGTTTTCAGCAAGGTATTTTCTACAAGCACTGAAATAGTCGGTAGTAAGTAGTTTGATAGCAAGATAATTTGCAACGAGGAAGTAACGATAATGGTAAATAAAGTGCAGCAAGGTATCCCGATCCTTTTGTGGCAAATGACAGGCCAAATGGTCTCTTATCATAAGTAAAGCGTTCTTGAGGGTACATGGGAATTTCATCTAGTCACTTTCATCATGTTGGTTTGATTCGTGTTCGCTACTTTGATAATTTGATATGTGGGTGGACCGGTGCTTAGGTGTTGTTCTTACTTGAACAAACCTCCTACTTATGATCAACCCCCTCGCAAGCATCCACAACTATGAGAAAAGTATTAAGATAAAATCTAACCATAGCATTAAACTTTTGGATCCAAATCGGCCCTTGCGAAGTAGCGCATAAACTAGGGTTTAAGCTTCTGTCACTCTAGCAACTCATCATCTAATAACTACTCCACAATGCATTCCCTTAGGCCCAAATATGGTGAAGTGCCATGTAGTCAATGTTCGCATGACACCACTAAGGGAATCACAACATACATATCATCAAAATATCGAACACATATCAAGTTCATATGATTACTTGCAACATGACTTCTCCCATGACCTCAAGAACAAAAGTAACTACTCAGAAATGATAATAATGCTCAAGATCAGAGGGGTATTAAATAGCATAATGGATCTAAACATATAATCTTCGACCAAATAAACCATACAGTAATCAACTACAAGATGTAATCAACACTACTAGTCACCCACATGTACATTTGAGGTTCCGGTACAAAGATTGAACACAAGAGATGAACTGGGGTTTGAGAGGAGATGGGGCTGTTGAAGATTTTGATGGAATTTCCCTCCCAAAGATGAGAGGGTTGTTAGTGCTAACGATGATGATGATTTCCCCCTCCGAGAGGGAAGTTCCCCTAGCGGAATCGCTGCGCCGGAGGGCAAAAGTGCTCCTGCCCAAGTTCCGCCTCGAGATGGTGGTGCTTCATCCCGAAAGTCTCCCTTTGATTTTTTCTAGGTCAAAATGACCTATATATTAGAAGATGGGCACCAGAGGTGGGCCAAGAAGGGCACAACCCACCAGGGCGTGCCTTGGGGCCCAGGCGCGCCCTGGTGTCTTGTGCTCACCAGGGTGGCCCCCTCCGATAATTTTATGCTCCAGTATTTTTCATATATTCCAAAAACAATTCTCAATAAATTTTCAGCTCATTTGGAGATATACATAATAGGTAACTCTGACGTAGCTTTTTCAGGTCCAGATTTCCAACTGCCGGTATTCTCCCTCTTTGTGTTAGCCTTGCATATTATGAGAGAAAAGGCATTAGAATTACTCCATAAAGCATTATTATGCAAAAAAACATTATAAATAACAGTAGGAAAAGATGACGCAAAATGTACTTATCAACTCCCACAAGCTTAGACCTCGCTTGTCCCCAAGCGAAAAACCAAAATCAAAAAACATGCCCACATGCTTAGAGAGAGAGAGGTGTCGATAAAAACAAAATACAAACTTAGAAGCATCTTGCTTACTATTATGACAGCAAGGAACTTTAACATAAAACTTTATCAAACAACTTTTATCATATAACTTCTCATGAATAAGTAATAATTCATTAGAACATTGAACTATAAAGCATAAACCTTATTGAAAACCAACAAACTATGTTCTCAGTCAACTTTGCAACTACAATTCATCATATTTTCAGGAAGGGTCATGTATCAGAGCCTTTATGCAAGTCCACATACTCAACCATCATTTAATATTCTATGATTGCTAACGCTCACATCATACCCATGAACAAAAAGTTTCAACCGGACACATAAAAAGATAGGGGCTTATAGTTTCGCCTCCCAACATATTTACCTCAAGGGTGATGTCAACAATAATAACTCATGCCTGCTCATATCCAATTGGATATATGTGCCTAGATCTTTCCTCACTACATGATGCTTGCAAAAAGAGAAAATAAAAAGGAATAGGGAAGAATACTTTGACTCTTACATAAAAGTAAATGCATAAAAGTAAAAGAAAGGCCCTTCGCAGTGGGAAGCAGAGGTTGCCATGCACTTTTTGTTTGTATGCTCAATCTCTTAGTGCAAAAGAACGTCATGTTATATTGCCCCTTATGATAGCAACCTTTATTATGTAGTCTGTCGCTTTTATTATTTTGCCATCACAAGTTCGTACAATGCTCAATTTCTCTTACACTAAATGATCCAACACATTTAGAAGCAATTTTTATTGCCTTATTGCACTGATGACAACTTACTTGAAGGATCTTACTCAATCCATAGGTAGGTATGGTGGACTCTCAAAACAAGATTTTGGGTTTGAGGGTTTTTGGATAAACAAGTAGTATCTCTACCTAGTGCATAACTTCTATGTGGATATGAACAAACATAAATCATTACGTTGTCTTCCTTGTCCAACGTCAACAATTTTGACACAATATTTAATGGGGGCTCACAATCATAAAAGATGTCCAAGATAGTGTATTTGCATGTGAATCTTCTCTCCCCTTATTAATCCTTTCATGAATTGTATCATTGACCAATGCTATGTTTGTCAATATCCAATAAATGTTACCACTCGTACTTTTCCTTATGTGGTGTCCTTACTTACCATAATATTAGCATATGATCTTTTTCATCATTTCCTTTTATTTTGATTGAAACATAAAAGAGTAAAGAAAGCAAAACTTGAACTAATCTTTATTATATAACTCGCACATGATTATATAGATAGATAGATCACTAAGCAAGCACTCAAAAAGAAAAGATTCGAACTAAAACTTTATTCAATTAATTCAAAAGATAAATAAAGATCGAACTAAGATAAATAAAGGCAAAGATAGTGGCGGTGATATGATACCGGCGCACCTCCCCCAAGCTTGGCACAAGCCAAGGGGAGTGCCCATATTGTGATCTCAAGTCTCCTTTGGTGATGAAGAAGGAGGTGGTGGTGATGTAGTCATGTTCTTTTTCTCCATCTTGCGTCGAATGCTGAAGTTGTCATCCCTAAGATCCTCATTCTCCAGCTCAAGCTTCAAGATCTTCTTGCATAATGTTGCCTTGCTATCTTGCCGAAATCGGGGAGGGATATCCTCTGAATCGGTGTCTTCCTCCTCATTCGGGAACCAAAAATGGGGGAAGGTCTTCTTAAATACATTTGGATCCATAGGTTGGTGGGAAATATGGCTCTCCTCCTCCGAATCTTGAGATGTCATATTTCAGATCTGTCAAAAAACAACAAGAAAGAAGAACAGAGGGTTTCTCTATGATATGGTGGTCAATATGTTCGGGGAGTATATAAAGATTTTTTATCTTGGGAAACAATCAAAATGAGGGGAACATGGAGTCAGGAAGGTTGCCGAGGTGGGCACAACCCACATGGGCGCACCAGGCAAGGCAGGTGCGCCTTGGTGTGTTGTGCCCTCCTCGGTTGCCTTCCTGGTTATTTCTTATTTTCCTAATTTTTGTAATATTCCAAGACTGACAGAAAATATTTTTGCGGATTTTCGGAGTCTGTTTACTTACCGTATCATGTACCTCCTCTTTTTTCATGATTCTAGAGTATTCCGGAAGGTTTCTTTTATTTGTTCCTCCATTGTCATGGTTTGAATAATATTGCTTTCAACATTAATAGGCATACCTGAGATATATTGTTTAATTCTTTGCCCATTGACCACCTTCAGGTTAGTACCTTCGGCATTATTTATTTTGATAGCTCTAGAGCAATAAACCTCTTCGATAGTATCTGGTCCTTCCCATTTGGAGAGAAGTTTTCCTGCAAAGAATTTAAAACGAGAGTTGTACAAAAGAACATAGTCTCCAACTTCAAATTCCAGATTTTGGATTCTTTTGCCATGCCATCTTTTAACTTTTTCTTTAAACAATTTGGCATTTTCATAAGCTTGGGTTCTCCATTCGTCTAGTGAGCTAATATCAAATAACCTCTTTTCACCAGCAAGTTTGAAGTCATAGTTATGTTCTTTAATTTCCCAATAAGCTTTGTGTTCTAACTCTAGAGGAAAATGGCAAGCTTTTCCATAGACCATTTTATAAGGATACATACCCATAGGATTTTTATATGCTGTTTTGTAGGCCCAAAATGCATCATCCAGTTTCTTACACCAATTCTTTCGGGACCTATTAACAGTTTTTTGTAATATTAATTTTATTTATCTATTTTCAAGTTCAACTTGACCACTAGATTGAGGACAATAGGGTGATGCAATTGTATGGTTGACATCATATTTAGCAAGCATTTTATGGAAAGCACCATGAATAAAGCGTGAACCACCATCAGTCATTAAATATTTATTGACTCCGAACCTCGGGAAAATAACTTCTTTAAGCATTTTAATGGAGGTATTATAATCAACACTAGTAGTTGGAATAGCTTCTTCCCACTTAGTAACATAATCAATAACAACCGAAATATGTGTATACCCATTAAAGGAAGGAAAAGGTGATACGTCTCCAACGTATCTATAATTTTTGATTGTTCCATGCTATTATATTATCCATCTTGGATGTTTTATATGCTATTTTATATTATTTTTGGGACTAACGTATTAACCTAGATCCCAGTGCTAATTTGTGTTTTTCCTTGTTTTTGAGTTTTGTAGAAAAGAAATATCAAACGGAGTCCAAACGAGCTGAAAATTTACGGTGAATTTTTATGGACCAGAAGAAGCCCCCAAAGCACAAGAGTTGGGCCAGAATAGTCCCGAGTCAACGACAAGGGTGGAGGGCGTACACCCTGCCTTATCGCTAACTCGTGGACCCCCAGACGTGAAACTAACACAAAAAATTCCTATAAATCCAGAAGCACCCAGAAAGAAACCTAGATCGGGAGTTCCGCCTCCGCAAGCCTCTATAGCCACGAAAACCCAATCGGGAGCCCGTTCCAGCACCCTGCCAGAGGGGGAAACAATCACCGGTGGCCATCTTCATCATCTCGGCGCTCTCCATGACGAGGAGGGAGTAGTTCACCCTCGGGGCTGTAGCTATGTGTTTGATCTCTCTCTCTCTCTCTCTCTCTCTCTCTCTCTCTCTCT
>NC_041384.1:461601138-461607886 GCF_002162155.2 Triticum dicoccoides | reverse complement strand
TCTCGCACGCGCGGGCATGCTCGCGCGCTCTTTCTTGATTTTGCACAATCTTGATGTACCGCGAGCTTTGTTATTATAGTTGGATCGTATGGTGTTTCTTCCCCCTCTACCTTCTTGTAATGAATTGAGTCTTGCTCTTTGAGGTTTTGCTATGTTGGATTGAGTATTGGATTTGATAACACTTGATGTATGTCTTGCGATGGGATATTTGTGGTGACAATGGGGTGTTCTATTGATTCACTTGATGTATGTTTTGGCACTCAACTCACAGACTCTCGAGGTGACTATCGGTGTCAAAACTGGCGGATCTCGGGTAGGGGGTCCCGAACTGTGCGTCTAAAGTCGATGGTAACAGGAGACAGGGGACACGATGTTTACCCAGGTTCGGGCCCTCTTGATGGAGGTAATACCCTACTTCCTGCTTGATTGATCTTGATGATATGAGTATTACAAGAGTTGATCTACCACAAGATCGTAGAGGCTAAACCCTAGAAGCTAGCCTATGATTATGATTGTTTGTTATGTCTATCGACTAGCCTGGACCTGGTTTATATAATGCACCAGAGGCATAGGCTAACAAGAGTCCTAGCCGAATACGCCGGTGGGGGAGGAGTCCTTGTCTTGACCACCAAGTCTTATGGAATCTTCCTTGTATGCGGTAGCTGTCCGAACTGTCCCATGAGTATACGGCCATGGGGGTCCTCAGCCCAATCTAACTAACCAGGAGACGACGTGGTGAGTACCCCCTAGTCCAAGACACCGTCAGTAGCCCCCCTGAACTGGTCTTCAAGTTGGGGACGCTCCTCGATTCTTCTGAACTGTTCTTCATCTTCGATCGTCCGTCTTGAAAACTGGTTCAACAAATCTTCTTCGATCTTGAGGATCACGAACATGCATCCGAAGAGTTTATACGTCGGGTATACGAGGAGCCCCTTTAACTTTCCGTCCTTTATCAATGCCTTATTATTTTTATGCCACACCTCGGGGTTGAAGTTGTTCCCGGGCGCCAGCGTCCTGTTGCGTCCGAGCTCCAACGCCGGACTACATTCAAGGTATCTTTTGCAGCCGAGCACCAACGCCGGACCGCTTCCGAGCTCTAACGCCGGAATGTATCCGAGCTCCAACGCCGGACTATGTATCCAAGCTCCAATGTTGGATTGTATCTGAGGTGTCATAAATCACCTTGGTTCAAACAAGTCGAAGGAGTTTAGCCGAGCTTAATGCCGGAAATGCCCTCTACGGAGCCAGCCACTCGCGCCTGAGCTTTATGCCGGACTGCTTCCGAGGTGGTGCACCACCCCGACTATGGGTCGACTTTTTGTCTATATTTTTGATTGGTGCAATTTATTCTCTGCCGAGATATATAGCCAGTAGCCCTCAAGGTGTGTATCAGTCTAAAACCCGAGATGCACCCAAAGGATGACGTAAGACCGCTGATCCTAGTAGCCGTTGAGACTCAGGTTGATTTGCAAAATCGCCCTGAGGATCAAGTCCTAGCTCGGCAGAATACTTCGGGACACAAAAAGCGGTGTGCTTAGTCCTCGAGACTCAGGTTGGGTGCGGCCGACCAACCTGAGGATCAAAATCTCCTCAGAAACTGTATTGCACTTAAAATTTATGCATTGAATAGGCAATGCAGTAGCCCCCGAGACACTGGTCGGGTGGAAACACCAGATCAAGGGATCGATGTTCCCCTTTAAAATTTGTAAATAATAAGCCCGAAGCCCAGTAGCCCCCGAGCCTTAATGCGGGCACGGGTGGCCGAATTAAGGATCGATATGTATAGTAAAATCTCAAATTATGCGTAATGACTCTATGTATCCAAGTACTTTATGTCATTAATGCTCGGATCCGCATTGTACAAAACTTTGGTGACCGACCATCGGCTTCCACCTCCTCGGCCAGTAGCTGAGGAGTGTTTGTCCTACTTTATGAAGCCTTTATGAGGGCAAAGATTTACGACAAACAAGGCAATCTGGCCATACAGTTTTATGAACAAAGGTACGTAGAGAGATATTTTATATTACTGTTTAACATAAGAAATGTCTTCCAAAGAAAATAGTCCTGCTATCGGTTCCTTTCTTTGGGTTGTCATGCTAAGCATGATCATGAAACCTCAGCTCTAATGTAAGAGCAAAATATTGAGGATTTAGTTTGGGAGGCCAGTTAATAGCCCCCGGTAGTGTTCGGCGATAATCGAGGTCAAGCCGTAAACACTTCGGCCATTGTTATGAATGGCCCATCATTTAACACAGTCATCGGATCGCTGACCAGTTTACGCTTACTGTGACAGTCAGTTTTCGGCTTTCTCCACTGAGGTGCTTAACCATGTGAGCTAGAAGCACAATCGCAGTGGTTCTCCCTTTGCACACCTAGCCGAACAAAGCGGAACATAGGAGGCAAGCACAGGAGCCGGGCAACCCAACTATTGACCGAAGACACAATTTGAAACCGATGCATATTTAGCAATATCCGAGAATGTTTTTGCCGAATCTCTAAAGGTGTCCGGCATTGCACTGCGAGACTTATGCTGAAAACACACAAGTAGTTTAAAAGTGCCATAAGCTTGGAAAACCAAAAAACGTCGGTAAAAACTTGACGTTCGAACAAGATCAAGTGTTCAGTGCCAATCCGAAAATTGGAAAAAAATTGTGCTTCTGTCGTGCTTTAACATGACACATCCGATCTCAAGACTTCACGTGGGTCAGCCTACGGCTTCAAGCTCTTTATCCCAAAGGAGGAGTACTTCTCCGAGGTCAGTTTAGCAAACTAAACTCAAGCGGCTTTCAGAGAGAAGACATGCTATCCGGCTATTGACCATAAACTTGAGTCGAAAAGGGAGCGGTAGAAAAAGACTTTGCAACGAACAAGAAGAAAACACATTTACTATAAAATAGCTCATATGAATTTTAAGAGCCCCAAGTGACTTGGGTAAAAGAATTTTTATGTATAATGATTGTATGTCCGAAGTACTTATATCATATCTGTGTTCACCCGAACTTTAAACGCGTCTTAACCGACCGTCGGCTTCTCCCTCTTCGGCCAAGGGCCGAAAAGTGTCATGTACTCCACCTGTCGAGAGTATCGACGGTGTTTCCGATGACTAGGAAATCAGGCCATAAGGCTGTAACAGACAAAGCGCGTTCAGGGAACTTATGCTATATTACTCACGAAGTGTAAGAAGCATCTTCGAAGAAAATAGTGCCCCCACCGATAACTTTCTTCGGTGCTCATTATTACTATGAGACTTGTGCAATAGATTTTTTGTACTCATGAGTTCCGTTGTGTGCCGGCCATGATTGAAAACAATAAGAGTGCTAGCTTTCAGCTTCACCCAGTCTGGGGTTAAAGCTCGGATGACCCGGTCGTGACAATCGCAGAGGTGCTCCCTTTACTCCCTAGCCGAACAATCGGGAACGTAGAGGTAAACACAGGAGCGAGGCAACCCAGCTTGCAAATCATATGCAAGAGGAAAAGCTCCATCAAGGGAGCCCCCAAATAAACGGGGTATTTGAATACGCGCATCACAAACAAAGTTTTGACAAGGAACTTTGTCACAAACAACTTTGTGCCAAAAAGTATAATGCTTGGTCGAACCGAACAAAATTTGAAACTGAAAGTTTTTTAGCATGAAAGCAACTTAGCTGGTTAATGTGCTTGGTGTTGATGACGCGATTCGGGCTTGTGGCGGGACGAAGACGCCTATTGATCGTTGACAGATCCGACAAGGTTCGCAGTCCTCGGCATGGCCGAGGTCCCAGCCCCCAGACCCGAGGTGTCCAAGTAAGGAGTTCGGCACTCCGGAGTAGTGACCACCTAATGCAGTCAAAATTGATTACCTGCACACATAAAACAGTGTGGTCCAGGAAATAATAATATATATATATATATATATATATATATATAATCCTTGCATAATTGCTTTACGCAAAAATAATTTATTTAAAGAGATGTGGCCTGGCACCGAAGCCAATGTCGATGCAGGGCATCAGCGTGACGCGGTGAAGGCGTGATTAAGCCTGAATTTGTAGGGCGGTCCGGGATCCAGATGCGGTGTTGGCCGAACTATGTATGGAAACTGACCGAACCACCACGCGACCGTTTTTAATGCGGCCACCATTTGATAGACCTGTGTACAGATGATGGAACAAACCATAGTAATAATTCCTTAAGAAAAATAAACCCAACAAGCAAAAATTGTTAGGATTAATAACACCTGGTTTATTTGTTGTAGCATTCCAAAGAAAAGTGACTCCCAAAATCGGGAATCGATCCGCACACCCAGTGCCTGATGGGTGATAAAGCAATGGCCTGGTGATGCTGTCAAAGGTTGGCTTGCGGAGGCGAAGTCCTCGGTCTAGCTAACGTGACGAAGCTGGTCGGCTGGTGATGCCGAAGTCACCAGAGTATGTTGATGAAGAAATAGCCAAGTCCCCGGTCTAGCCGAGGTGAACGGAGCAGGCCGGTGAGGAGTTGTTGTAGCTGCCATGTCAGCCAAGGCATTGTAGTAGTTCGGCGTGATGGACATTGGCTCGAAGAAGTAACAGTGCGGTCATGCCGACCCAGGTCGTAACTTATGATGCGGCCAATGCTGGTTTGATGAAGTGACCATGTGGCGATGCCGGTGTGCCTGCTCCGTGTAATCCGTGGGGCGGTGATGTTGGTGATGATTTATCCTTGGCGATTCCGAACTCTTATTCGGCTCGCCGAGGTGAGGATCGGAAGAAGTTGAGCTCAGCTTAAAAAGCGACGACATGTCTAGCGTAGGTCGGCAGTCATGGAGCTATATTACCGGACTAGTTTGACACCAGCGTGATGGCGAAGATTACCTAAGAGAGGATTAATATTTTATGGGCGCATGTTAAAAACAACGCACAATACCTTAGAATAAAATTCCTTTTAAAAAGGTTGTCAAATATCACGTTCATAAAGAAACATGAATTCGGATCGGATCCGTATTCTCGTAGGAAATAGATCTGAAAAGTGATGCACTAATCGGAAGGTTCCCAGAGTTTGGACGGTCGGATCGAGCTGAAATTTTGAGGGGTGGTAGATATGGGAATTTCGCAGCAGATGAATGGTTGGATCTTGCAAAGGACCTCCGAGCTGGGCTCTGGAGACCACGCCCTAAACTCATCCAGATTCCCGTCTGGATTTGACAGGGCTCCGGTATATCGTAGATTGTCAGAGATTCCTCCATCAGAACTCGACGAAATTTTGTATGGTTGTTGTAGACTCAATTCCACACAGTTCAACCAAAGGAATCGTCAAAGCGATGCTATAGGAGGTGGTGGCAGCGGATACAAGTTCGCTGTTTGGAAAAACAGCACGGTCGCCCGAGGGCAATGTTGACGTTGAGCCCCCGAGCTCCATTGATGATTCCTCTATGATCTTGATAGGGATCAGAGTTGATGTTGATGAAGGCCCCCGTCCGAACATGATGATCGGAGATGGAGCGCAGTCCTCGGTCAAGCCAAGGTGACCAGTCGAGCCGGTGACAAAGATGTCGACGTCGCAGTTAATCTTCAAACGAGCCATCGATCCTTTTGCCGATCACACAGCGGAACTCTCAATGAAGGCACCAATGTCGGTGTCAAAACCGGCGGATCTCGGATAGGGGGTCCCGAACTGTGCGTCTAAAGTTGATGGTAATAGGAGACAGGGGAGACAATGTTTACCCAGGTTCGGGCCCTCTCGATGGAGGTAATACCCTACTTCCTGCTTGATTGATCTTGATGATATGAATACAAGAGCTGATCTACCACGAGATCATAGAGGCTAAACCCTAGAAGCTAGCCTATGATTATGATTGTTTGTTATGTCCATCGACTAGCTTGGCCCTGGTTTATATAATGCACCAGAGGCCTAGGATAACAAGAGTCCTAGCCGAATAAGCCGGTGGGGGAGGAGTCCTTATCTTGACCACCAAGTCTTGTGGAATCTTTCTTGTATGCGGTAGCTATCCGAACTGGCCCTTGAGTATACGACCATGGGGGTCCTCGGCCCAATCTAACTGACCGGGAGACGATGTGGTGAGTTCCCCCTAGTCCAGGACACCATCAGTGACGTTGGGGTAATCTATGCATAGAGGTTGGTGCACGTTTTCGTCCTATGTTGTAACACCCCGAATGTAACTTTCCATATTTGTAACTCTAACTCTTTTCATATTCGGCTATGTGATATGATATTTCCTTCGTGGTTGGGTTTTGTCTTTCATTTTACATTTTGTTCATGTCATGCATTTCATCTCATGCCATCATGTGCATCTCATTTGCATTCGTGTTCGTCTCATGCATCCAGTCACTTTCCCCGTTGTAAGTTTCGCAATCCGATGCTCTCTCATGCACCCGTTGCACCCCTCTAATCTTGTTTCATGAGCGGGAGAAGAATGTTCTCGAAATGGGTCGACGTTTGTCCAGTGGCCTTGGTTCATCACCGGCAGGCCGCCTGTCAAATTTCGCTTCATTTGGAGGTCGTTTGATGCCCCAACGGTTAACCGGGTAACCGCAAAAGCCTCTCTATTGTTGCAGCCCAACACCCCTCCAAAACAGACCAATAACACATCTAAACCCCTCCATGCTCTCCGTCGTTCGATCACGATCGTGTGGACGAAAAACACATCTCATTTGGATACTCCTAACTCCCTCTACCTATATAAATGCCCCTCTCCCCCGAAATCACGGTTGAAACCCTAGCCTAGCCTTCCTCTCGCGCGACGGACATGTCCGCACACCGCCGGACGCTTCGC
>NC_041384.1:461597663-461600905 GCF_002162155.2 Triticum dicoccoides | reverse complement strand
CCCGCGCCCGCATCGCCCCGCGCAGGCCGCCGCGCGCTTCCCGCCGGCGCCGACCTCCGCCTCCGGCTACCGCCACCCTCGCGCCACCCGCTTGCCGATCTCCGCCGCCTGATCGCCGCCGCCCCACCTCAACCAGCCGGCGCCAACTCCGGATCTGGCCGCCACTCACTTCGGCGAGCGCCCCCGTGCTCCGGCCGCTGCTTCCCCGCAAGTCCGGCGACCCGATCTCGGCGAACCTTGATCTGCGTGCCAGGCCAAACCCTAGATCTCGGAGTGGTATAATCCTGCTAAGTCCCAAATCTGTGTTGTTTTTATGCCCTGTTCATCATGCCATATCTCCGTGCTCGATGCTCTGTTTCATGCATATGATATTTCAAAATGTTCATCTCGTTGTGCTTTTCATGTTAGTGGCATTTGCATGCATGTTACTGTCCATATTGATGCCATTATCATCGTTGCAAGAGTGCTATATGATGTTAACTACTATCTGTTAACAGAACTTGATGATTTGTCATTTTCGTTGCATTTTGTGTGTGCATCCTATGAGCATGATGTCTACATGTTGTATGATCTCCATCATGCCATCTTTACAGGGGTGCAAGTCTTGTACTTATGTGATCTATGTGGTGACTAACACAAGCATGCAAATTAGCCTCCATAATGTTGCTGATTTCAGACACTTAGTGATTTTGCTAAGTCCTTATCCTGTTATATTTTGGGTGCCATCATATTTTCCATGCATTTTTGGTTAAAGTTCAGTAAGGGAGTTTTGTTCTATGTGTTTAGTACTAGCATGCCATGCCTTGTTTTGCCATGATATATTCCTGTAGAATGTTGTTTGCTTGCTCTAAACGTTGCTTCCTAATGCTGTTCTAGCGAGAACTAGCAGGAGCTTAGTGTTCATGATTTGTAGAGATTCATGTGTACTTTAATGCCATGTGATTTGTTGCTATGTTGGAGTGCTATAGCATAGTTTCTGCATTCCAAGTGCTATGATGATGTTAATCGCATATTTGCATCATTCTTGTATTGCTTGTCTTTTGCAAACCGTGCATCCATTTTCGGTGATCCTTATATCGATTTTGAACGAAATCACCTCATCTTTCCAGCGGCATACTTGGTTTTCCAAGTTGATGCCTTGATCAACTTTTCCCTTCTGGAGTTCCCATATGCATTGCATATCATATCTTGCATTCCATGCCATCTATTGCATCATGTTGCTTGTGCATTGCATCGTGATTGATTGTTGTTCCGTTGCTTGTGTTCTTGCTTTGAGTAGAGCCAGGAGACGAGTACATGAATGAGGAACCTATTGAGTACGCTAACGAGGATCAAGCTTTCGACAACTTAGAGAACTTTGCAGGCAAGATGACCATACCCTCGATATCACTTCTATCTTGCCGCCCTAGTTTCCGTCATACCGGTGTTATGTTCCTTGATTTTGTGTTCCTTATGCGGTTGGGGTTATGGGACCCCCTTGATAGTTCGCCTTGAATAAAACTCCTCCAACAAGGCCCAACCTTGGTTTTACATTTGCCTAACCACCTATAACCTTCCCTTGGGTTTTGCAGACTCGAGGGTCATCTTTATTTTAACCCGCCCGGGCCAGTTCTCCTCTAAGTGTTGGTCTGAAATGGGCAGCCTGTGGGCCACCTCGGGGAAACTTGAGGGCTGGTTTTACTCGTAGCTTGTCCCATCCAGTGTGCCCTGAGAATGATATACATGCGACTCCTATCGGGATTTGTCGGCACATCGGGCGGTCTTGCTGGTCTTGTTTACCATTGTCGAAATGTCTTTTAACCGGGATTCCGAGACTGATCGGGTCTTTCCGGCAGAAGGAATATCCTTCGGTGATCGTGAGAGCTTGTAATGGGCTAAGTTGGGACACCCCTGCAGGATATAAACTTCCGAGAGCCATGCCCGCGGTAATGTGGAAGATGGGAATTTGTTAATATCCGATTGCAGAGAACTTGACACTTGACTTAATTAAAATGAATCAACCGCGTGTGTAGCCGTGATGTTCTCTTTTTGTAGGAGTCCGGGAAGTGAAAACGGTTTTGGGTTATGTTTGAACATAAGTAGTTTCAGGATCACTTCTAGCTTCACGACCGTTGCGTAGCTTCTCATCTTACTCTTATTTGCGCATGTTAGCCACCATATTTGCTTAGCGCTAGCTGCAGCTCCACCTCATTACCTTATCCTACCCATAAGCTTAAATAGTCTTGATCCCACGGGTGTGAGATTGCTGAGTCCTCGTGACTCACGGATACTTCCAAAACAGTTGTAGGTGCTGATGATACAAGTGCAGGTGATGCTACCGAATTCAAGTGGGAGTTCGACGAGGACCTTGGTTGTTACTATGTTTCATTTCCTGATGATCAGTAGTGGAGCCCAGTTGGGACGATCGGGGATCTAGCATTTGGGTCTTATCTTCCTTTTCATTTGGATTTGACCGTAGTCGGTCTCTAAGTGTATTTTGGATGATGTATGAATTATTTATGTATTGTGTAACATGGCGAGTGTAAGCCAACTCTTTTTATCCCTGTCTTATTCATTACATGGGATGTTTGTGAAGATGACCCTTCTTGCGAAAAAACCACTATGCGGTTATCTCTCCAAGTCATGCCTCGACACGTGGGAGCTATAGCTGCATCATGGGTGTTACAAGTTGGTAATCAGAGCCATCCCCGACTTAGGAGCCCCCTGCTTGATCGAACCGCTGGCGTTGTTGAGTTTAGAACAAAAATGTTTTGAGTCTTTGGATTATATATATCAGAGAGTAGGATTATTTTTACTCCTCAGTCCCTTTGTCGCTCTAGTGAGGCCTCCTGACGTAGATGTTTTGACTTTCCTCTCCTCAAATTTCATGAAAAAAAATTAGGATCACGCGGGTATCTTGGAATCGTTCCGATATTCTTGTGATGAGAACATTCTTCTTGGTGCCTCCTGACATTTAGGGGTTGTGGTAGTGTCTCGGGGAGTTGAGCTCCGAGGTGTTGTCGTCACAATTTTATCATTGCAGTTATGGAATACCGGAGTTCACTGACATCGAAAATCTCTTTTATGCATTTGTTGGCGAGATAACCTCGACACCACCCAGTACTGGGGCGGGAGTTCGGGAGTATTGCCATAACTCGTATAACGTATGCTTTTCGAAGGTTGAGCTACACGATTTCCGGAGTTTTTCTTGGTTATGTGTTGACGGATGGATACAGTTTGAGCGTAGGGCTTGTTGTGTGATA
>NC_041384.1:461597199-461597517 GCF_002162155.2 Triticum dicoccoides | reverse complement strand
GTTTTTTTTTGGAAATACTGATGAAGTAATAGTTTATTCTGCAAAAACATGCTACTATTGTCATAAGTAAAGCAAAACCACCAACAATAATGTGATATATATATATATATATATATATATATATATATATATATATATATATATATATATATATATATATATATATATATATATATATATATATATATATATATATAGGGTAACGCTATTCTAAGCGTGAGTGTAGAATAGCTTATTCTACACCCCCTAGTAACGCTATATACAAAATCTAGTAAAACGATGTACAAAATGTAGTAATTCGAAAAATATTTTTTTATC
>NC_041384.1:461591586-461597100 GCF_002162155.2 Triticum dicoccoides | reverse complement strand
TTGTGCCTCCCTGTATCCCCAACACCAGATTGCATAACCAGAAAGTTTCGGGAGTTTATAGGTGGGAATTCAAGTAGCTCTTAGTATTTCTTCCCGCGGATATTTGGTTTGTGATTGAGTAATCCTTACCACTTATTTGTTCCAGTCGTACCTTGTTGTTTCATTCATCAACCTTTATATAGTGGCTTCTCAACTTAATGGACGTGTGATGCTAACTTTGGAATTCATTCGTTCATCATTGTTCGAGTGTGAGAAGACTATATTGTTGCATTTTCTATCCATTGATTCAGCTTGTCTATCTGGCTATCAAGATTCTAACGGATGTCACCCTCTTTAGGATGGCTCCTCCAACGTGTCAGAATCCACAATGTGCTGAGGGAGAGCAGTCCAACCCTCCGCCTCTTCCTCCGCCTCCGGAGGCATGGCAAGTTGTCATGGTAGCCACCAATGCCAACACCCAGATGCTTTTGCATCTCTTGCAAGAGCGCAATCAAGGCCAAGGCAATCGAGGAAATCAATTTCAAGGGCAGTTCAACAATCAGCCTCAGTTTGCTACCCTCAACTAGTTCCTTGCAAATCAGCCTAAGTCTTTCAACAACTGTGCGAAGGCCACAGACGCTAATGATTGGCTCATGGACATCTGCAAGCATTTTGAATGTAGAAATGTTAGGCCTAAGGACTACGTCAAGTTCGCTTCATTTCAACTCAAGGACCAAGTTGCTGATTGGTATCAACAATACAAAGATTCCAGAGGAGGTCGTGTGATTACCTGGGATGATTTCTGCTGAGACTTCAAAGCTCATCATATTCCAACAAGTGTTGCTAAGAGCATCCGTGAGGAGTTCCGCAATCTCAAGCAAGGAAGCATGTCCGTGTACCAATACAACATCCAGTTTCAGAAACTTGCTTGCTTCGCAAGGCAGGATGTTCCTGATGAAAAGAGCATGATCTATCACTTCAGAGGTGGCCTCAAAGAAGATCTGCAGTTAGCTCTCGTTCTTGTTGAGCCGACTAAGTTCGATCAATTCTATAACATGGCCGTCAAGCAAGAAGGTTCTCATCTCAAGTGTGAGGCTTCTAAGAAGAGAATCAGGGATGCAGTTCAATCTTCTTCTTCCTCACAAGTGGAAGCTAAGCAACAGAAGTTCTGGCTTCCTACTCCTCCGTTTCATCAGCCCTACCAGCAGAAGAACAAAGGTGGCCACGGATCTTCCCACCCACCCAACCCAGGATATCAGAACAAGTCTCAGACTCAAGCTCCAAGGTCAAGTGCTCCTTATCATCGTCCACTCTCAGAGGTCACTTGCAACAAGTGTCAGCAGAAAGGTCACTATGCGAACAAGTGCTTCAACCAAAGGCACCTTCCACCTTCTCCTCCTGTGAGATCCTCTAGCAATGCAGTGGTCAAGCATAATCCCAAGTCTGCAAGGGTAAACATGGTGAATGCAGCTCAAGCATAGGATTCTTCTCAAGTGATCATGGGTAATCTTCCAGTTAATGATATTCCTGCAAAAGTCTTATTTTATTCTAGTGCATCACATTCTTTCATTTCATATCCATTTATATCGAAGCAAAATTTTGACATTGAGGCATTACCTAAAGCATTGCAAGTTGTTTCACCGGCTAAGCGTTTGAGCTCTAGCATGTTGGTTCCTAATGTCGGTATCAAGATGGGCAACTATAAATTTCTGTCTTCTCCAATTGTTCTTGGTGACTCGGATATTGATCGAATTCTTGGCATGGACTGGCTTTCTAAGAACAAGGCTCAACTGGATTGTGCTTCCAAGGAGGTTATGTTAACACACTCTTTTGAGGATGTGATCATCTATGCCGCTCGGGATGAAACCATTTGACTGTTTTCTCTCAATGAGAAGGGCAAGTTGGATGCAATTTCTCAGATTCCAATCGTTTGCGAATACCAAGACGTCTTTCCAGAAGAGCTTCCGGGAATGCCTCCTCACCGGCCAGTTGAATTCATTATCGATCTTGAGCCTGGTAGTTGAAGGAATTGAAGAAACAACTCGATGAACAAGAGCGTCAGGGTTTGATCAGACTGAGTTCATCTCCGTGGGGTTGTGGTGTTCTTTTTGTCCAGAAGAAGGATGACACAGACCGACTTTGCGTCGACTACCATCCATTGAACAAGAAGACAATTAAGAACGAGTATCCTCTTCCCAACATCAATGAGCTATTCGAGCAACTTAAGGGCGCTAAAGTTTTCTCCAAGCTTGACCTTCATATGGGTTATCATCCGATTCGCATTCATGAAGAAGATATCCCCAAGACAACATTCAGAACAAACTATGGTTCTTATGAATATACTGTCATGTCTTTCGACCTTGTCAGTACTCCTCCAACGTTCTCTTGCATGATGAACTTCATCTTCAACCCATACACAAATAAATTCGTCCTGGTGTATCTCAATGATATCTTGGTCTTCTCCAAGAATAAGAAGGTTCATGCCAAGCATTTGAGATTGGTGCTCGACAAGCTCATAGAGTATCAATTCTATGCGAAGTTTTCCAAATGTGAGTTTTGGCTTGATGAAGTTCTTTACCTTGGGCATATCATCTCCGCCAAGGGCATTGCTGTTAATTCGGAGATGGTTTCTGCAATTGTGAACTGGGAACCTCCTCAGAATGTCAAGCAGTTTCGCAGTTTTCTTGGACTTGCAAGCTATTACCGAAGATTCATTGAGAATTTCTCAAAGATTGCAAAGCCTCTTTCCAACCTCCTCCAGAAGCATGTTAAGTATGTCTGGACTCCTGAGTGTGATGTTGCTTTCAACACTCTAAAAGAGAAGCTTGTCTCAGCTCCTGTCTTTAACTCCTCCTGATGAATCCAAGCCATTCGAAGTTTTCTGTGATGCCTCATTGCAAGGTCTCGGTGCTGTGTTAATGCAAGAGAAGAAAGTTGTGGCCTATACCTCTCGTCAATTGAAGCCCAACGAAAGGAACTACCCCACTCAAGATCTTGAGTTGGCGGCAGTTGTCCATGCATTAATAACATGGAGACATCTCTTGTTGGGAAGGAAAGGGGACATTTTCACTGATCACAAGAGCCTCAAGTATATCTTCACTCAACCCAACCTCAACCTCAGGCAAACTCATTGGGTAGAAATGATTCAAGAGTACAATCCAAGTATTGAATATACTCCAGGCAAGGCCAATGTGATTGCAGATGCTTTGAGCAGGAAGGCTTATTGCAACAACTTAATTCTCAAGCCATCCCAACCGGACCTTTGTGAAGCTTTCCGCAAACTCAACCTCCAAGTTGTTCCTCAAGGTTTTCTTGCCAACCTTCAAGTCACTTCAACTTTGGAAGACCAAATTCATGACGCACAACTCCTTGATACCATGGTGAAGAGAGTGAAACATGGTATTGCCAAGAGCCAACCCAAATACAAGTGCTATCGCATTGATGACAAAGACACTTTATTCTTCGAGGACCGGATTGTTGTTCCTAAAGGTGATCTAAGGAAGGTCATAATGAACGAAGCACACAATTCTCTTCTGTCCATTCATCCTGGCAGTTCAAAGATGTACCATGACCTCAAGCAGTCGTATTGGTGGACTCGAATGAAGTGAGAGATTGCTCAATTCGTGAATGAATGTGATGTCTGCCGAAGGGTGAAAGTAGAACACCAACGACCAGCGGGTTTTCCTCCAGCCTCTTGCTATTCCAGAATGGAAGTTTGACCATATTAAAATGGACTTCGTTACTGGATTTCCCAAGTACAAGCGTGGAAATGATGCTATTTTTGTTGTCATTGTCAAGATTACAAAAGTGGCTCATTTCCTTCCAACCAAAGAATCTATCACAACAGCTCAGTTGGCAGAGCTATACACCTCCACAATTGTCTCCTTGCATGGTATTCCGCAGTTGATTTCTTCAGATCGTGGAAGCATTTTCACTTCTAAGTTCTGGGACTTCTTCCAGAAGGCCATGGGCACAAACATTCGCTTCAGCACAGCAGTTCATCCTCAAACAAGTGGGCAAGTTGAGCGAGTCAATCAAATTACCGAAGACATGCTCAGGGCTTGTGTCATCTCTTTCGGTATGAAGTGGGAAGATTGTCTTCCATATGCCGAGTTCTCCTACAACAACATCTTCCAAGCAAGTTTGGGCAAGGCCCCATTCGAGATTCTCTATGGCAGAAAGTGTCGTACTACTCTCAATTGGACAGAGATTGGTGAACGCCAACTTCTTGGCAACGACTTGATCACAGAGGCTGAAGAAATGTGTAAAGCCATCCGTGAAATCTAAAGTCGCGCAATCGTGCTAGAAGAGTTACTATGATAGCAAGCACCGTGACTTGGCTTTCGAGATCGGAGACCATGTCTACTTCCGTGTCTCTCCAATGAAAGGCACTCGTCGCTTCGGTATCAAAGGGAATCTTGGCCCGAGATACATGGGTCCTTTCAAGATCATTGGCAAAAGAGGCGACCTCGCCTGTCAACTTGATCTTCCGTCCAACTTCGCAAATGTGCACGATGTGTTTCACGTGTCACATCTTCGCAAGTGCTTCAAGACGCCTGAGCGCACTATCAACTTCGAAGAGATTGATCTCTAAGAAGATTTGTGTTATCATGAGCATCCCATTGCTATTCTTGAAGAAACCGAGCGCAAGACCCGCAACAAGTCAATCAAATTCCTGAAAGTGAAGTGGTCACACCATTCTGACCGAGAAGCCACGTGGGAACGCGGGGATCACCTCCGTTCCGAATATCCGGAGTTCTTTCAGTCCTAGATCTCGGGACAAGATCCTCCTGTAGTGGTGGAGTGTTATAACACCCCGGATGTAACTTTCCATATCTGTAACTCTGACTCTTGCCATTTTTGGCTATGTGATATGATATTTCCTTCATGGTTGGGTTTTGTCTTTCGTTTTGCATTTTTTTTCATTTTATGCATTTCATCTCATGCCATCATGTGAATCTCATTTGCATTCGTGTTCGTCTCATGCATCCGGTCATTTTCCCCGTTGTCCATTTTGCAATCCGACGTTCTCTCATGCACCCATTGCACCCCTCTAATCTTGTTTCGTGAGCGGGAGAAAAATGTTCTCGTAACGGGTCAAGATTTGTGAAGTGGCCTTGGTACATCACCGGTAGGCCGCGTATCAAATTTCGCTCCATTTGGAGGTCGTTTGATGCCCCAACGGTTAACCGGGTAACCGCAAATGCCCCTCTATTGTTGCAGCCCAACACCCCTCCAAAACAGCCCAATAACCCATATAAACCCCCTCCATGCTCTCCGTCGTTGGATCATGATCGTGTGGGCGAAAACCGCACCTCATTTGGACACTCCTAGCTCCCTCTACCTATATAAATGCCCCTCTCCCCTGAAATCATGGTTGAAACCCTATCCTATCCTCCCTCTCGCCCAACGGACATGTCCGCGCGCCGCCGGACGCTTCGCACCGCCGCCCCGCACCAGTGACACATCACCACGTGTCCCCAGCCGACCAACCGCCGTTGCAGCTCGCCGGGCCCGAGGCCGGCCCTCCCCGGC
>NC_041384.1:461542293-461591183 GCF_002162155.2 Triticum dicoccoides | reverse complement strand
GCTCGCTCGCCCACGCGCCGCGCCGCCCGAGAGCCCATGCCGCCGCTCCTCCGCCACCCGTGCCCGCATCGCCCCGCGCCGGCCGCCGCGCACTTCCCACCGGTGCAGACCTCCGCCACCGACCGCCGCCTCCCTCGCGCCGCCCGCTTGCCGATCTTCGCTGCCTAATTGTGACGCCCCAAGACCAGAGCTTCAGATGCCTTCCAAGGTTTCCGAGATTCATTGTGTGATTTGTTTTGTCTATTGCATTCATCCTTGCATCATGTGCATTGCATCATGTCATCATGCAACCCGTTTTAAAAACTCAAATAAATAAACCGTATGGATCTTTGGTCCATTTAAACCGAGGGAATTCACATGGTGATTCTCTTTATAACATATCCTCCCGATATTAGGGAGCTATATTAAATATTTCATTTTTGGAATTCACCATAACACACTTGCAAAATCCCAATGCCTTTGTTATCACAACTCTTGACCTCTAACTTTGCCATATATCCTTTCGTCATTTTCCAGAGCTCCACCTAAATTCTCAACATTTTTGGGCACTTAGAAAAACATGTCCTAGTTCAAACCTTTTGAATTAAATTCAAAGGAATTTGAATTCAATCTTTCAATCATGACCTTTTCTATTTTCTTGGATCATACACATTTTTGTGAGTCCGGGAAAATTATTCGCGTGTTCAACTTCTTCCCCTAAACCCCCTCGTTCCTTTTCTCCTCTTTATTTGTTTTCTATTAAAAGAATCATGAAGAGAAGAGAGAGGGAGAAGGGAGCCCATCAGCCAGCCCACCACCAAAGTGGCCCAAGGTCCATCTGCAGCCCAGCCGGCGCCCCTGCTAACCCTAGCCCGACACCCTCTCCCTCGTTCCCTCTAGTGCGCCGCCACCACCTACGACAGCACGAGCCCCGCTCGATCCCCCCGCGCACCCCTTCTCTCGATCCCTACTCCTCTCTTCCACCTCGAGCCAGGGGACGAGCCCCCGCGCCCGATCCCCCAGCGCCGCAGAGACGACTGAGCCTTCCCTTGGCGAAGCCCCTTCTTCTCCTCCACCTCTCCGCGCCTCCTCGCGCGCGCCGTGACCACCCCTCAGGGCCAGCATCGCCGCCTCTGCTTCGTCGAGCCGCGCCACGTCGTGCCAGCGACCGCCGTCGCTGACGACCTCCACTAGGAGCCCGCGACCCATACACCTCCGTGCATGCCCCTACCTCGTCCTCCGGCTGGGGTGCTCCCAGATCGCGCCCGCCTCTGCAGTTCACAGCGCCTCCGCCTCCAGCCATCACCAACGCCTGGCGACGTCCTCTCCTTGTACCTCGCCACCGCCAGAGTTGCTCCGTCCGCCCCGCGCTGGAGCCATCGTTCCCGCGGCATCGACCTCCCCTTCGGCCTCTGTTGTCGCACCTCTGCGGTTCACGGTTGCCCTCTGCCTCGAGTCCGAGCTCGAGCCCTGCTCGACGCTGTCATGGACAGCCACCTCGTCTGCGTCCTCTCGTCGTTCTGCCATCTCCAGCCTCTGCGTGACCGACCGCGACGTCCCCGAGCAGGAGCTTTGCTGCTGTGTCTCTTTGCCGTTTCGTGAGCACAAGCAGCACCTCCAGATGGATTTCGTCAAGTTCCACTTCAACAAGTGTACCTCTATGTCTTGGATTCGCCAAGTACCGCACCGGACGCCAAGTGTACCTCTATGTCTTGGATTCGCCAAGTACCGCACCGGACGCCAAGTACCTCTACGAACGTGTACAACTATCATCCCGTGCATGTCACCAAGTACCACGACGAACCATGAAGTTCCACAAGATACTAAGTACCGCTACCCTCGACCCGAACATCTACGAACCATGTATGTCGCGACCATTGCCAAAACCGTCGGGTGAAGAACTACCGTCGCCACGAGAAGGACAACTTCCCCCAACGACCCGTGAACAACTACTTCCACGACGACCATGTACCACTACCGTCGCGAGAATGCCTACTCTCTACGAACCGATCCGCTTCTAAACGCACGCTTCGAAGGTATAACCCTGAGACGCCCGTCCGAGAACGATCGCATGTGTGTTGTATGAAATGCTCGTGTTTGCACCGTGCCCGACGTGTTTCTTGCATGTTCCCCATTGCCATACCGTCGTCTCGTGGGACACCCGGTTACCGGGATCACCCCACCATCCTTGCATGCCATGCTCCCGTCACACTCTCTTCTGCACCGGCATCTCAATCGAGTTACCAGAACCATTATGTTGTCGTGGCATCATTTTCGGATTCTTTGTCATGGCCCCTTTTCCTTTCGCCATGGCGACAATGCTTCATATCATGTTCATATCAACTTTTAACAAAATTGTTTAAAACTTGCACATGTCATCCGCATCATGATAACAACATTTAAAATGGTTTAAATTGTTGTTTGCATTAAGTTACTAAATGCACATGGGGATTTTTCGGACTTGTTGCTTGTTGTTCCGGCCCCATTTAAATTACTTAGATAGTTAGTTTGTTTATGCTTCACTCTCTTGCCATGTTTAACATCATTTAATATTGTTGGGTACCTAAACAAGAGAGAACTAAATTGATGTGGTGTTCCGTCAATATGCGACTCCTTGCATATTGAGCTCCACTTAACTTGTAGTGTTGTTTGATGCTCCTTGCCATGCCATGCATATTTAAACCGGACATGCATCATACTTGATTGTGCATCATGCCATGTTTACTTGATGGTTGTTTACTTTGTTGCCTGCTTCTTTCCGGGTTGCTTCTCTCGTTAGGTTCGGTTTCGTTCCGGAGTTGTGAGGATCCGTTTGATTTCGTCTGTTTTTCTTCTTCATGGACTCGTTCTTCTTCCTTGCGGGATCTCAGGCAAGATGACCATACCCTCGAAATCATTTCTATCTTTGCTTGTTAGTTTCTCGCTCTATTGCTATGCCGCGATACCTACCACTTGCTTTATCGTGCCTCCCATATTACCATATTGACCATATTGCTATGTCGTTTTGCTCAGCCCCTCTTATAGCGTTGCTAGTTGCAGGTGAAGATGAAGTTTGTTCCTTGTTGGAACATGGACATTGTTGGGATATCATTACTATATCTTGTTTACTTTAATGCACCTATACACTTGGTAAAGGGTGGAAGGCTCGGCCTTATGCCTGGTGTTTTGTTCCACTCTTGCTGCCCTAGTTTCCGTCATACCGGTGTTACGTTCCTTGATTTTGCATTCCTTACGCGGTTGGGTGATAATGGGAACCCCTTGACAGTTCGCTTTGAATAAAACTCCTCCAGCAAGGCCCAACCTTGGTTTTACCATTTGCCTACCTACCACCATATACCTTCCCTTGGGTTCTGCAGAGTCAAGGGTCATTTTATTTTAAGCCCCCCCGGGCCAGTGCTCCTCTGAGTGTTGGTCCGAACTAGAGTCCTTTGCAGCGCCACCTCGGGGAAACTTGAGGTTTGGTTTTAGTTGTACGGAGCGCTCATCCGGTGTACCCTGAGAACGAGATACGTGCGGCTCCTATCGGGATTTGTCGGCACATCGGGCGGCTTTGCTCGTCTTGTTTTACCATTGTCGAAATGTCTTGTAACCAGGATTCCGAGTCTGATCGGGTCTTCCTGGGAGAAGGAATATCCTTCGTTGACCGTGAGAGCTTGTGATGGGCTAAGTTGGGACACCCCTGCAGGGTTATGAACTTTTGAAAGCCGCGCCCGCGGTTATGTGGCAGATGGGAATTTGTTAATATCCGGTTGTAGAGAACTTGACACTTAACTTAATTAAAATGCATCAACCGCGTGTGTAGCCGTGATAGTCTCTTCTCGACGGAGTCCGGGAAGTGAACACGGTTCTTGTGTTATGCTTGAACGTAAGTAGTTTCAGGATCACTTCTTGATCATTTCTAGTTCACGACCGTTGCATTGCTCCTCTTCTCGCTCTTATTTGCGTATGTTAGCCACCATATATGCTTAGTGCTTGCTGCATCTCCACCTCACTACCCTTTCCTACCCATAAGCTTAAATAGTCTTGATCTCGCGGTTGTGAGATTGCTGAGTCCTTGTGACTCACAGATACTTCCAAAACAGTTGCAGGTGCCGATGATACCAGTGCAGATGACGCAACCGAGCTTAAGTGAGGGCTTGATGAAGATCTTCGTCGATGTTTGTGTCTTTTCCGTATGATCGGTAGTGGAGCCCAGTTGGGACGATCGGGGATCTAGCATTTGGGGTTGTCTTCTTTTATTTTGATCCCGTAGTCGGACCTTGATTGTATTCTGGATGATGTATGTTTAACTTGTATTTGTGTGAAGTGGCGATTGTAAGCCAACTCTTTATCCCTTTTTATTCAGTACATGGGATGTGTGAAGATTACCCCTCTTGCAACAAGCCTACCATGCGTCTATGCCTCTAAGCCGTGCCCCGACACGTGGGAGATATAGCCGCATTGTGGGCATTACACCAATCACCGTCGCCCCACCTCTCCCCGCCGACGCCAGCTCCGGATCCGCGCCCTTCACTCCAGCGAGCACCCCCGTACTCCGGCCGCTGCTTCCCCGCAAGTCCGGCGACCCGATCTTGGTGAACCTGATCCGCGTGCCGGGTCAAACCGTAGATCTCGGAGTGGTATATTCCTGCTAAGTCCCAAATTTGTGTTATTTTTATGCCCTGTTCATCATGCCATATCTTCGTGCTCGGTGCTCCGTTTCATGTATATTATATATCAAAATGTTCGTCTCGTTGTGCTCTTCATGCTAGTGGCATTTGCATGCATGTTACTATCCATATTGATGCCATTATCATCGTTGCAAGAGTGCTATATGATGTTAACTGCTGTCTGTTAACAGAACTTGATGATTTGTCATTTTCGTTGCATTTTGTGTGTGCATCCTATGAGCATGATGTTTACATGTTGTATGATCTCTATCATGCCATATTTACAGGGGTGCAAGTCTTGTATTTTTTTGATCTATGTGGTTACTAGAACAAGCATGCAAAGTAGGCTCCATAATGTTGTTGATTTCAGACACTAGTGATTTTGCCAAGTCCTTATCCTGTTATATTTTGATGCTATGTTGCCATGTTGCTACCATGAGATACATGCACATTTTAAGGTAGTTCAGTAATCATGTTTTGTAGATGTGGTATTGCTCTATCCATTCATGCCTCTGGTTGTAATCATGGAGTACTCTATCATGTCATTTCCTTGCTCTACTTTTACTAAATATTGTTCCTGGAAGATTGTTCACATGATATTCAATATTGCCATGTGTTTTGCTAGTGATCCATGTGACCTATGAACTTGCTCTTGCCATGCTTAGCTTCTTGCGTATGTCTACTTCATGTTGATTACATTGTTATGCCATCAAATGCTTTGTGGTGAGTGGCATGAGCTTGCAAAGTTGCTATCATGAATCTGTTTTAGCCATGCCCTGAAATTCCACCAAGTCTAAATCTGTTTATATAACTTGCCATGTTTTCATGGGTGCCATCATATTTTCTATGCATCTTTGGTTAAAGTTCACTAAGGGGGTTTTGTTCTATGTGTTTAGTACTAGCATGCCATGCCTTTGTTTGCCATGATACGTTCCTGTAGTATGTTGTTTCCTTGCTCTAAACATTGCTTCCTGATGCTGTTTTGACATCTTTAGTATTTTCTCTAAGTCCGTGATTGCTTCTTGATGCTATTTTGACATGTTCAGTATTTTCTCTAAGTCTGTGAAGCTGATATCTTTTCATTTTTGCCATGCTATTTTGAGCTTGTTCTAGTGAGAACTAGCAGGAGCTTTGTGTTCATGATTTGTAGAGCTTCATGTGTACTTTAAGGCCATGTGCTTTGTTGCTATGTTGGAGTGCTATAGCATAGTTTCTTGTTGCATTCTAAGTGCTATGATGCCGTTAATCGTAGATTTGCATCATTCTTGCATTGCTTGTGATTTGCAAACCATGCATCCGTTTTCGGTGATCCTTATATCGATTTCAACCGAAATCTCCTCATCTTTCCAGCGGAATACTTGGTTTGCCAAGTTGATGCCTTGATCATCTTTTCCCTTCTGTTATTCCCATATGCATTGCATATCATATCTTGCATTCCATGCCATGTATTGCATCATGTTGCTTGTGCATTGCACCGTGATTGATTGTTGTTCCGTTGCTTGTGTTCTTGCTTTGGGTAGAGCCAGGAGACGAGTACGTGAACGAGGACCCTGTTGAGTATGATAACGAGGATCAAGCTTTCGACAACTCAGAGAACTTTGCAGGCAAGATGACCATACCATCGATATCACTTCTATCTTCACTTGCTAGTTGTTCATTCTATCGCTATGTCGCGCTACCTACCACTTGTTATATCATGCCTCCCATATTGCCATGTCAAGCCTCTAACCCACCTTCCTAGCAAACTGTTGTTTAGCTAAGTTACCGGTTTTGCTCAGCTACTCTTATAGCGTTGTTAGTTGCAGGTGAAGTTGAAGTTTGTTCCATGGTGGAACATGATTATGTTGGAATATCACAATATCTCTTATTTAATTTAATGCATCTATATACTTGGTAAAGGGTGGAAGGCTCGTCCTTATGCCTGGTGTTTTGTTCCACTCCTGCCACCCTAGTATCCGTCCTACCGGTGTTATGTTCCTTGATTTTGCATTCCTTATGCGGTTGGGGTTATGGGACCCCCTTGACAATTCGCCTTGAATAAAACTCCTCCAGCAAGGCCCAACCTTGGTTTTACATTTGCCTAACCACCTATAACCTTCCCTTGGGTTCTGCAGACTCGAGGGTCATCTTTATTTTAACCCCCCCGGGCCAGTGCTCCTCTAAGTGTTGGTCCGAAACGGGCAGCCTGTGGGGCCACCTCGGGGAAACTTGAGGGCTGATTTTACTCGTAGCTTGTCCCATCCGGTGTGCCCTGAGAATGAGATATGTGCGACTCCTATCGGGATTTGTCGGCACATCGGGCGGTCTTGCTGGTCTTGTTTTACCATTGTCGAAATGTCTTGTAACCGGGATTCCGAGACTGATCGGGTCTTTCCGGGAGAAGGAATATCCTTCGGTGATCATGAGGGCTTGTAATGGGCTAAGTTGGGACACCCCTATAGGATATAAACTTCCGAGAGCCATGCCCGCGGTAATGTGGAAGATGGGAATTTATTAATATCCAGTTGTAGAGAACTTAACACTTGACTTAATGAAAATGAATCAACCGCGTGTGCAGCCATGATGGTCTCTTTTTGGCGGAGTCTGGGAAGTGAACACGGTTTTGGGTTATGTTTGAACATAAGTAGTTTCAGGATCACTTCCTAATCACTTCTAGCTTCACGACCGTTGCGTAGCTTCTCATTTTACTCTTATTTGCATATGTTAGCCACCATATTTTCTTAGCGCTAGCTGCAGCTCCACCTCATTAGCTTATCCTACCCATAAGCTTAAATAGTCTTGATCTCGCGGGCGTGAGATTGCTGAGTCCTCGTGACTCACGGATACTTCCAAACAGTTGGAGGTGCCGATGATACCAGTGCAAGTGATGCTACCGAACTCAAGTGGGAGTTCGACGAGGACCTTGGTCATTACTATGTTTCGTTTCCTTATGATCAGTAGTGAAGTCCAGTTGGGACGATTGGGGATCTATCATTTGGGGTTTATCTTCCTTTTCCTTTGGATTTGACCGTAGTCGGTCTCTGTGTGTATTTTGGATAATGTATGAATTATTTATGTATTGTGTGATGTGGCGAGTGTATGCTAACTCTTTTTATTCCTGTCTTATTCAATACATGGGATGTTTGTGAAGATGACCCTTCTTGCGACGAAACCACTATGCGGTTATGTCTCTAAGTCGTGCCTCGACACGTGGGAGCTATAGCCGCATCGTGGGTGTTACATATGTTCTCCGATAGAAACTTTGGAGTGATTCTTTGTTGCATGTTGAGGGATTGCCATATCATCTAATTATGTTATCATTGTTGAGAGAACTTGCACTAGTGAAACTATGAACCCTTGGCCTTGTTTTCAAGCATTGCAATACCGTTTTTGCTCACTTTTGTTACAAGTTACCTTGATGTTTTTATATTTTTAGATTACAAAAACCTATATCTACTATCCATATTGCACTTGTATCACCATCTCTTCGCCGAACTAGTGCACCTATTCAATTTACCATTGTATTGGGTGTGTTGGGGACACAAGAGACTCTTTGTTATTTGGTTGCAGGGTTGTTTGAGAGAGACCATCTTTATCCTATGCCTCCCACTGATTGATAAACCTTAGGTCATCCACTTGATGGAAATTTGCTACTGTCCTACAAAACTCTGCGCTTGGAGGCCCACCCCGAGTGTACAAGAAGGTTGCGCAGTATACATCAAGCTCTTTTCCGGCATCATTGCTGGGAAGGTGAGTGCTTGAAGGTATATCTTTAGATCTTGCAATTGAATCTTTTATTTTCTTGTTT
Organism: Triticum dicoccoides; assembly: GCF_002162155.2. Lineage (NCBI taxonomy): Eukaryota > Viridiplantae > Streptophyta > Magnoliopsida > Poales > Poaceae > Triticum > Triticum dicoccoides. Next base: position 461,582,768 of record NC_041384.1, on the reverse strand, counting down.
TATCACTAGTTTAGTTTATAAAAGAAAATTACAAAAAAAATGGAGGTTAGGTTGCCTCATATACTTCATCTTTATAATGTCTTTCTGGAAAATGATGGAAAGGAAAATTGTGCAAAGTGTTAGAAGAAGAATGCTTTAAAATGTTTGGCATAAAATCTTTGAATGATGAGCATGATTGCAATTTTGTTAGTATGAATTCTTTAAATGTCCATGATGCTAATGATATGCAAAGCTACAAGCTTGGGGATGCTGTGTTTGATGAATATGATCTTTTTAGTCCCTCGTGTTTTGATGAGAAAAATTATTATGATAATAGCATGCCTCCTATTTATGATGATTATATTTATGAAAGTGGGTTTGGAAGAGTGTCAACTCTAGGTAATGATCCCACTATTTTGGAGGGTATTGAACCTTATAATATTTATGAAAGTGGATTTTGAGAGGTCATGACTTTATTTAGTGATGAATCCGCTATTTCAGAAGAGGTTTCAATTGATTATGAGAACAAAGTTGCTATATATGATGATTATTGTGAGGAAATGTATGTTGTAAAGAATAATGATTACCATGAAGCTTGTCATCATGATTATAATTTTCAATTGGATTATGCCTCACATGATAGTTATTTTGTTGAATTTGCTCCCACTATTATGAATAAGAAGAATTTTGCTTATGTGGAGAGTAGTAAATTTTCTATGCTTCTGGATCATGAAAAGAATACTTTGTGTGATGGTTATATTGTTTAATTCATTCATTATGCTACTGAAAATTATTATGAGAGAGGAACATATGCTTCTACGTATCTCAATATTATCAAGTTTCCTCTCTACATGTTGAAAATCTTGAAGTTTTGCTTGCTTTACCTTCCTATGCAAGTTGATTCTTGTTCCCATAAATTGTTTGTTCACAAAATCCCTAGGCATAGGAAGTGGGTTAGACTTAAATGTGCTAGTCATATGCTTCATGATGCTCCCGTTATGTTTCAATTCATATTTTATGTGAGCATCATTGAAATCATCATGCCTAGCTAGAAAGGCATTAAAGAAAAGCGCTTGTTGGGAGACAACCCAACATTTACCCCTACTATTTTTGTGTGTTCACATGATTAGGCTATTGTATTAATCATGTTTTATAGCTTTTGTTTCAATAAAGTGCCAAGTAAAGCCTTTGGGATGGTGTGGATGATAGTTGACTTGATTCTGTGGAAAAACAGAAACTTTTTCTCTATGTCCAGGAATTTTGAAAATTCACTGGAATGTGATAAAATACTGATTCTTATTGCGCAACATTGATATACAAATTGTCTACGTTGTCCTAATTTTCCAGAATTTTTGGAGTTACAGAAGTATGGAAACTTTCCAAATTACTACAAACTATTCTATTTTTGACAGATTCTGTTTTCTATGTGTTGATTGCTTATTTTGATGAATCTATGAGTAGTATCAGAGGGTATGATCCATGGAAAAGTTGGAATACAGTAGATATACCACCAATATAAATTAAGAATGAGTTCACAATAGTACTTAAGTGGTGATTTGCTTTATTATACTAACGGAGTTTACGAGTTTTCTATTGAGTTTTGTGTAGTGAAGTTTTCAAGTTTTGGGTGAAGTTTCGACGGAATAAGGAGTGTCAAGAGCCTAAGCTTGTGGATGCCCAAGGAACCCCAAGGTAATATTCAAGGAGAATTAACCAACCAAGATTGGGGATGCCCCGGATGGCATCCCCTCTTTTGTCTTTAATCCATCGGTAAAATTATTTGAGGCTATATTTTTATTCACCACATGATATGAGTTTTTCTTGGAGCATCATTTGATTTTATTAGTATTTTCTTTCTGTTATTTAGAGTAATGTTTTGCATCTTTTATTTCAATAAAAAGCTCAAGTATAGCCTTTACCATGCTTATTTTGCAAGTCTATATGTTGCTGTTTGAAAACGGAAAGTTTGCTGTTATGTTTTCAATATCGGTGAGTAGTCAGAACATGATAAAATCTTGAAATTTTTACACAATTAGTAACAACAAATTATCTATAGTGTGGTAATTTTTAAGAATTTTTGGAGTTAGTGAAGTATGATTCCTCTTGCATTCTTTACAGACTGTTCTTTTTAGACAGATTGCTGTTATGTTTGCATATGTTTGCTTGTTTAATGATTCTATTTGAGGATAGGAGTGTTAAATATGAAGAGGCATTTAGTATGCAATGTCAAATTATAATTTTTGTGATTTTCTACTGTAGAGAATGATAAGGTTTAGCATGGATTTACACTAACTTATCTCACGAGTTCTTGTTGAGTTTTGTGTGGATGAAGTTTTTAAGAATTAGGGAAACTGTGCTATGAGAGGAATTAAGGAGACACAAAAGCTCAAGCTTGGGGATGCTCAAGACATCTCTAGTTAATATTCCAACAAGTCTCAAGCATCTAAGCTTGGGGATGCCCCGGTTGGCATCCCACCTTTCTTCTTCAACAATGATCGGACAGTTTCGGTTGAGCCTAAGTTTTTGCTTCTTCACATGATATGCGCTATCCTTGCAATGTCATTTTATTTTGTTTTGCTTGCTGTTTGAATAAAGTACTTAAGATCTTAAATTTTATTTATTATAAGGAGTCTTCACATAGTTACATAATTATTCAACTACTCACTATGCTTCGCTTATATCTTTTGGAGTAGTTTGTCATTTGCTCTAGTGCTTCACTTATATCTTTTTGGAGCACGATGGTGGTTTTATTTTGAAAGATTGATGAACTCTCATGCTTCACTTATATTATTTTGAGAGTCTTAAACAACACGGTAATTTGCTTAGGTTATGAATTTAGTCCTAATATGATGGGCATCCAAGAGGGATATAATAAAAACTTTCATATAAAGTGCATTGAATACTATGAGAAGTTTGATTCCTTATGATTGTTTTGAGATATGAGGATGGTGATAGTAGAGTCATTCTAGTGAGTAATTGTGGATTGTAGAAATACTTGTGTGGAAGTTTGTGACTCCCGTAGCATGCACGTATGGTGAACCGTTATGTGACGAAGTTGGAGCATGATTTATTTATTGATTGTCTTCCTTATGAGTGGCGGTCGGGGACAAGCGATGGTCTTTTCCTACCAATCTATCCCCCTAGGAGCATGCGCGTAGTACTTTGTTTCAATTCCTAATATATTTTTGCAATAAGTATGTGAGTTCCTTATGACTAATGTTGAGTCCATGGATTATACGCACTCTCATCCTTCCTCCATTGCTAGCCTCTCTAGTACCATGCAACTTTCACCGGTACCATACACCCACCATATACCTTCCTCAAAACAGCCACCATACCTACCTATTATGGCATTTCCATAGCCATTCAGAGATATATAGCCATGCAACTTCCACCATTCCGTCTATTATGACACGCTTCATCATTGTCATATTGCTTTGCATGATCATGTAGTTGACATAGTATTTGTGGCAAAGCAACCGTTCATAATTTTCATACATGTCACTCTTGAGTCATTGCACATCCCAGTACAGCACCAGAGGCATTCATATAGAGTCATATTTTGTTCTAAGTATCGAGTTGTAATTCTTGAGTTGTAAGTAAATAAAACTGTGATCATCTTCATTATTAGAAAATCGCCCCATGTGAAGAAAAAATAAAAAAACGCCAAAGAAGCCAATCAAAATAAAAAATGGAAAAAGAGAGAAGGGGCAATGTTACTATCCTTTTTCGTCACTTGTGCTTCAAAGTAGCACCATGATCTTCATGATAGAGAGTCTCCTATTTTGTCACTTTCATATACTAGTGGGAATTTTTCATTATAGAACTTGGATAGTATATTCCAATGATGGGCTTCCTCAAATGCCCTAGGTCTTCATGAGCAAGCAAGTTGGATGCACACCCACTTAGTTTCTTTTTGAGCTTTGATACACTTATCGCTCTAGTGCATGCGTTGCATGGCAATCCCTACTCACTCACATTGATATCTATTGATTGTCATCTCCATAGCCTGTTGATACGCCGAGTTGATGTGAGGCTATCTCCTTCTTTTTGTCTTCTCCACAACCACCGTATTCTATTCCACCTATAGTGCTATGTCCATGGCTCACGCTCATGTACTGCGTGAAAAGTTGAAAAGGTTTGAGAACATCAAAAGTATGAAACAATTACTTGGTTTTTCATCGGGGTTGTGCATGATTTGAATGCTTTATGTGACGAAGATGGAGCATAGCCAGACTATATGATTTTGTAGGGATAGCTTTCTTTGTCCATGTTATTTTGAGAAGACATGATTGCTTTGTTAGTATGCTTGAAGTATTATTGTTTTTATGTCAATATTAAACTTTTGTTTTGAATCTTATGGATCTGAATGTTCATGCCACAATAAAGAAAATTACATGGATAAATATGTTAGGTAGCATTCCACATCAAAAATTCTATTTTTATCATTTACCTACTCGAGGACGAGCAGGAATTAAGCTTGGGGATGCTTGATACGTATCCAACGTATCTATAATTTTTTATTGTTCCATGCTATTATATTATCCATCTTGGATGTTTTATATTCATTTATATGCAATTTTTTATTATTTTTTGGACTAACCTATTAACCTAGAGCCCAGTGCCAGTTTCTATTTTTCCTTGTTTTTGAGTTTTGCAGAAAAGGAATATCAAATGGAGTCCAAATGAGCTAAACATTTACGGTGATTTTTTATGGACCAGAAGAAGCCCCCGAAGCACAAGAGTTGGGACAGAAGAGTCTCGAGTCAATGGCAAGGGTGGAGGGCGCGCCCACCCCCCTAGGGTGCGCCCCCTGCCTTGTCGCTGACTCGTGGACTCCCCCTGACGTGAAACCGACACCAAAAATTCCTATAAATCTAGAGACCCCCAGAAAGAAACCTAGATCGGGAGTTCCTCCTCCGCAAGCCTCTATAGCCATGAAAAACCAATCGGGAGCCCCTTCCGGCACCCTGCCGGAGGGGGAAAGCATCACCGGTGGCCATCTTCATCATCCTGACGCTGTCCATGACAAGGAGGGAGTAGTTCTCCCTCGGGGCTGAGGGTATGTACCAATAGCTATGTGTTTGATCTCTCTCACTCATGTTCTTGTTTTGGCACGATCTTGATGTACCACGAGCTTTGTTATTATAGTTGGATCATATGGTGTTTCTTCCCCCTCCACCTTCTTGTGATGAATTGAGTCTTGCTCTTTGAGGTTTTGTTATGTTGGATTGAGTATTGGATTTGAGAACACTTGATGTATGTCTTCCAATGGGATATCTGTGGTGACAATGGGACGTTCCATTGGTTCACTTGATGTTTGTTTTGGCACTCAACTCGCGTATTCCCGAGGTGACATCGGGCTAATCTATGCATAGGGGTTGATGCACATTTTCTCCCTACGTTCTCTGATAGAAACTTTGGAGTGATTCGTTGTTGCATGTTGAGGGATTGCCATATGATCTAATTATGTTATCATTGTTGTGAGAACTTGCACTAGTGAAATTATGAACCCTAGGCCTTGTTTTCAAGCATTGCAATACCGTTTTTGCTCACTTTTGTTAGTAGTTACCTTGCTGCTTTTATATTTTAAGATTACAAAAACCTATATCTACTATCCATATTGCACTTGTATCACCATCTCTTTGCTAAACTAGTGCACCTATACAATTTACCATTGTATTGGGTGTGTTGGGGACACAAGAGACTCTTTGTTATTTGGTTGCAGGGTTGTTTGAGAGAGACCATCTTCATCCTACGCCTCCCACGGATTGATAAATCTTAGGTAATCCACTTGAGGGAAATTTGCTACTGTCCTACAAAACTCTGCGCTTGGAGGCCCAACACGAGTCTACAAGAAGAAGGTTGTGTAGTAGACATCAAAAGGTCCCATATAATCAAAACCCCAAACATCAAATGGTTCAACAACAAGTGAATAATTCATAGGCATTTGCTGATGCCTACCGATATTACCAATTCTTTGACATTCATCACAAGATAAAACAAACTTACAGGCATCCTTGAAGAGAGTTGGTCAATAAAAACCAGATTGCAATACCTTGTGAGCAGTTCTATCTCCTGCATGATGTCCTCCATAAGCTTTGGAATGACATTTCCGTAGGATTTTTTCCTGTTCATGCTCAGGTACACAACATCTAATCATACCATCTACTCCTTTGTAAAGATGTGGGTCATCCCAAAAGTAATGTCTTAAATCATAGAAGAATTTTTTTCTTTTATTGGTATGTGAAACTAGGTGGTATGTATTTAGCAACAATATAATTAGCATAGTTAGCATACCAAGGAGTGTGATGAGAAAAAAATATTGCAGCTAGTTGTTCATCAGGAAAACTATCATCAATAGGTAGTGGGTCATCAAGAATATTTTCCAACCTAGACAAGTTATCAGCTACGGGGTTCTCAGCTCCTTTCCTATCGGTAATATGTAAGTAAAATTCTTATAGCAAGAGAACCCACCTAATGAGTCTAGGTTTAGCATCTTCCTTTTCCATAAGATATTTAATAGAAGCATGATCAGTGTGAACAATTACTTTGGAATCGACAATATATGATCGGAATTTATCACAAGCAAACACAACTACTAAAAGTTCCTTTTCAGTAGTAGCATAATTTCTTTGGGCACTGTCTAGGGTTTTACTAGCATAATGGATAACATTTAATTTCTTATCAACTCTTTGTCCTAGAACAACACCAACAGCATAATCACTAGCATCACACATAATTTCAAAAGGCAAGTTCCAATCAGGTGGTTGAATAATAGGTGCAGAAGTTAAGGCTTTCTTCGGTGTTTGAAAGGCTTCTACACAGTCATCATAAAAAACAAATGGAACATACTTTTATAAAACATTTGTAAGAGGCCTAGAAATTTTAGAGAAGTTTTTAATAAACCTCCTATATAAACCAGGAAGACCGAGGAAACTACAAATACCTTTAATATCTTTAGGACATGGCATTTTCTCAATTGCATCAACTTTACCTTTATCCACCTCAATACCTCATTCAGAAATTTTATGCCCCAAGACAATACCTTCATTAACCATAAATTTTGATAAATTATTATCCTCAGGAATGTCATAACACATATCAAGCTCACATGATTACTTGCAACATGACTTCTCCCGTGACCTCAAGAACAAAAGTAACTACTCACAAATGATAATCATGCTCAAGATCGTAGGGGTATTAAATAGCATAATGGATCTGAACATATAATCGTCCACCAAATAAACCATATAGTAATCAACTACAGGATGTAATCAACACTACTAGTCACCCACAGGTACCAATCTGAGGTTCCGGTACAAAGATTTAACACAAGAGATGAACTAGGGTTTGAGAGGAGATGGTGCTATTGAAGATGTTGATGGAGATTGCCCTCCCAAAGATGAGAGGGTTGCTGGTGATGATGATGATGATGATGATTTCCCCCTCTAGGAGGGAAGTTCTCCCGACGGAATCGCTCTGCGGGAGGGAAAAAGTGCTCCTGCACAAGTTTCACCTCCAGATGGCGATGCTTCATCCGAAAGTCCCCCTCTGATTTTTTCTAGGTCAAAATGACCTATATATAAGAATATGGGCACCAGAGGTGGGCCGAGGAGGGCATAAACCACCTGTCACACCCTGGTGCCTTGTGCTCACAAAGGTGGCCCCATCTGGTGGTTATTTGCTCCAGTATTCTTCATATATTCCAAAACAATTCTCCATAAATTTTCAGCTCATTTGGACATGTGCAGAATAGGTAACTCTGAAGTAGCTTTTTCAGGCCCAGAATTCCAGCTGCCGGCATTCTCCCTCTTTGGGTAAACGTTGCATATTATGAGAGAAAAGACATTGGAATTACTCGATAAAGCATTATTATGCATAAAAACATTATAAATAGTAGTAGGAAAACATTGTGCAAAATGGACGTATCAATGCCTGCCTCGGCTTCTTGGTGGGGCCATACACCATTGCGAGCTCTCATAAAGAGACCGTGGTGCCTTTTTCGATCGACCTCCTCCTCGGCAGCGTAAGTATCTTTTTTATAACTCTCTTGCTCAGGAGGTTGAGTCATGATCCTTTTTTCTCTCTTTAGGAGTTTGCCACTTTTGAAATCTTTCATTCCGAGCCCCTGCTCATAGGGCAACAAGCGAGCCCCGCTTTAGCCACCCTCATGGTGGTGGCTCCTTCTGGGACTTCTTGTGAGGAGGTCGGTGCCAGTAAGAAATAGAAGGGAGCCCTAAAGGAGGCCCGTGTGGAGGTTTCCAAGGGTCGGGAGGATGATGAGGGCGCGGCCTCCCCATCGAGTGGTAGCGAAGGTGGAGAGAATGGTGATGACGATGATGGCGACGCCGACATGGATGACGACGAGGGCGATGAGGAGGTCGGAAACACTGAGGAGGATGAAGATGATGACGAGGAGGTGACAAAGATGGTTGTCAAGGCATCGCGCCAACCCCTCAAAAGGCTTCGCCACGGTGTCTGGGAGGAGATCCCGATCAGTTTCGGTCTTTGCAAGCTTTGTGGGAGCTCGGTGAAGTCCCCTGAGTTGCAGATTCCCTTGACCGCTCCAACACCGATGCGAAGAAAACATATGATGCTTGTCACCTCGTAAGTCATCCTTATGGTTCATGAGCTCTAGTTAATCATCTATTGGCATCATCGCCTATCGCTTGAGCTTATGTTTAGGACCGCCTCCGACAGTCTGATGGTACCATCTATCGTTGAGCCCATCACTGCTAGCGCGATCTCGGTTGTGCCCTTGTCAGCGATCCTGATGGTGCAGCCGTCCGTGGGGGTCCCTGCTTCTGGAGCAAAGACCCGGCCTCAGGGTAAGTATAGTTTTTGGACCCGAGCGCTATTGCGATGACACCCCTGATGTCTACTACACAACTTGTTCTTGTAGACTTGTGTTGGGCCTCCAAGCGCAAAGTTTTGTAGGACAGTAGCAAATTTCCCTCAAGTGGATGACCTAAGATTTATCAATCCCTGGGAGGCGTAGTATGAAGATGGTCTCTCTCAAACAAACCTACAACAAAATAACAAAGAGTCTCTTATGTCCCCAACCCACCAAATACAATGGAAAATTGTATAGGTGCACTAGTTTGGAAAAGACATGGTGATACAAGTGTAGTAATTGTTGGGGAACGTAGTAATTTCAAAATTTTCCTACGCACACGCAAGATCATGGTGATGCATAGCAACGAGAGGGGAGAGTGTGATCTACGTACCCTTGTAGACCGACAGTGGAAGCGTTAGCACAACGCGGTTGATGTAGTCGTACGTCTTCATGGCCCGACCGATCAAGCACCGAAACTACGGCACCTCCGAGTTCTAGCACACGTTCAGCTCGATGACGATCCCCGGACTCCGATCCAGCAAAGTGTCGGGGAAGAGTTCCGTCAGCACGATGGCGTGGTGACGATCTTGATGTACTACCGTCGCAGGGCTTCGCCTAAGCACCGCTACAATATTATCGAGGATTATGGTGGAAGGGGGCATCGCACACGGCTAAGAATATGATCACGTGGATCAACTTGTGTGTCTAGGGGTGCCCCCTACCCCCGTATATAAAGGAGCAGGGGAAGGTGCGGCCGGCCAGGAGGAGGGCGCGCCAGGAGGAGTCCTACTCCCACCGGGAGTAGGATCCCCCCCCCCTTTCCTAGTTGGAATAGGATTCGGGAGGGGGAAAGAGGAGAGAGAGAAGGAAGGGGGGGCGCCGCCCCCTCTCCTTGTCCTATTCGGACTAGGGAGGAGGGGCGCGCGGCCCAGCCCTGGACACCTCTCCTCTCTCCCACTAAAGCCCACTAAGGCCCATATACCTCCCGGGGGGTTCCGGTAACCTCCCGGTACTCCGGTAAAATCCCGATTTCACACGGAACACTTCCGATATCCAAATATAGGCTTCCAATATATCAATCTTTATGTCTCGACCATTTCGAGACTCCTTGTCATGTCCGTGATCACATCCGGGACTCCAAACAAACTTCGGTACATCAAAATGCATAAACTCATAATATAACTGCCATCAAAACCTTAAGCGTGCGGACCCTACGGGTTCGAGAACAATGTAGACATGACCGAGACACGTCTCCGGTCAATAACCAATAGCGGAACCTAGATGCTCATATTGGCTCCCACATATTCTACGAAGATCTTTATCGGTCAGACCGCATAACAGCATACGTTGTTCCCTTTGTCATCGCTATGTTACTTGCCCGAGATTCGATCATCGGTATCTCAATACCTAGTTCAATCTCGTTACCGGCAAGTCTCTTTACTCGTTTCGGAATACATCATCTTGCAACTAACTCATTAGTTGTAATGCTTGCAAGGCTTATGTGATGTGCATTACCGAGAGGGCCCAGAGATACCTCTCCGACAATCGGAGTGACAAATCCTAATCTCGAAATACGCCAACCCAACATGTACCTTTGGAGACACCTGTAGAGCTCCTTTATAATCACCCAGTTACGTTGTGACGTTTGGTAGCACACAAAGTGTTCCTCCGGCAAACGGGAGTTGCATAATCTCATAGTCATAGGAACATGTATAAGTCATGAAGAAAGCAATAGCAACATATTAAACGATCGGGTGCTAAGCTAATGGAATGGGTCATGTCAATCACATCATTCTCCTAATGATGTGATCCCATTAATCAAATGACAACATATGTCTATGGTTAGGAAACATAACCATCTTCGATTAACGAGCTAGTCAAGTAGAGGCATACTAGTGATGTTTGGTTTGTCTATGTATTCACACAAGTATTATGTTTCCGGATAATACAATTCTAGCATGAATAATAAACATTTATCATGATATAAGGAAATAAAATAATAACATTATTATTGCCTCTAGGGCATATTTCCTTCAGTCTCCCACTTGCACTAGTGTCAATAATCTAGATTACACAGTAATGATTCTAACACCCATGGAGCTTTGGTGCTGATCATGTTTTGCTCGTGGAAGAGGCTTAGTCAATGGGTATGCTATATTCAGATCCATATGTATCTTGCAAATCTCTATGTCTCCCACCTAAACTAGATCCCGAATGGAATTGAAGCGTCTCTTGATGTGCTTGGTTCTCTTGTGAAATCTGGATTCCTTTGCCAAGGCAATTGCACCAGTATTGTCACAAAAGATTTTCATTGGACCCGATGCACTAGGTATGACACCTAGATCGGATATGAACTCCTTCATCCAGACTCCTTCGTTTGCTGCTTCCGAAGCAGCTATGTACTCCGCTTCACATGTAGATCCCGCCACAACGCTTTGTTTAGAACTGCACCAACTGACAGCTCCACCGTTTAATGTAAACACGTATCCGGTTTGCGATTTAGAATCGTCCAGATCAGTGTCAAAGCTTGCATCAACGTAACCATTTATGATGAGCTCTTTGTCACCTCCATATATGAGAAACATATCCTTAGTCCTTTTCAGGTATTTCAGGATGTTCTTGACCGCTGTCCAGTGATCCACTCCTGGATTACTTTGGTACCTCCCTGCTAGACTTATAGCAAGACACACATCAGGTCTGGTACACAGCATTGCATACATGATAGAGCCTATGGCTGAAGCATAGGGAACATCTTTCATTTTCTCTCTATCTTCTGCATTGGTCGGGGATTGAGTCTTACTCAATTTCACACCTTGTAACACAGGCAAGAATCCTTTCTTTGCTTGATCCATTTTGAACTTCTTCAAAACTTTGTCAAGGTATGTGCTTTATGAAAGTCCAATTAAGCGTCTTGATCTATCTCTATAGATCTTAATGCCCAATATGTAAGCAGCTTCACCGAGGTATTTCATTGAAAAACTCTTATTCAAGTATCCTTTTATGCTATCCAGAAATTCTATATCATTTCCGATTAGCAATATGTCATCTACATATAATATCAGAAATGCGACAGAGCTCCCACTCACTTTCTTGTAAATACAGGCTTCTCCAAAAGTCTGTGCAAAACCAAATGCTTTGATCACACTATCAAAGCGTTTATTCCAACTCCGAGAGGCTTGCACCAGTCCATAAATGGATCGCTGGAGCTTGCACACTTTGTTAGCTCCCTTTGGATCGACAAAACCTTCCGGCTGCATCATATACAACTCTTCTTGCGGAAATCCATTCAGGAATGAAGTTTTGACATCCATTTGCCAAATTTCATAATCATAAAATGCGGAAATTGCTAACATGATTCGGACAGACTTAAGCATCGCTACGGGTGAGAAGGTCTCATCGTAGTCAATCCCTTGAACTTGCCGAAAACCTTTTGCGACAAGTCGAGCTTTGTAGACAGTAATATTACCGTCAGCGTCAGTCTTCTTCTTGAAGATCCATTTATTCTCAATTGCTTGCCGATCATTGGGCAAGTCAACCAAAGTCCATACTTTGTTCTCATACATGGATCCCATCTCAGATTTCATGGCTTCAAGCCATTTTGCGGAATCTGGGCTCACCATCGCTTCTTCATAGTTCGTAGGTTCATCATGATCTAGTAGCATGACTTCCAGAACAGGATTACCGTACCACTCTGGCGCGGATCTTACTTTGGTTGATCTACGAGGTTCAGTAGTATCTTGTTCTGAAGTTTCATGATCATTATCATTAGCTTCCTCACTAATTGGTGTAGGTGTCACAGAAACTGGTTTCTCTGATGTACTACTTTCCAATAAGGGAGCAGGTACAGTTACCTCGTCAAGTTCTACTTTCCTCCCACTCACTTCTTTCGAGAGAAACTCCTTCTCTAGAAAGTTTCCGAATTTAGCAACAAAAGTCTTGCCTTCGGATCTGTGATAGAAGGTGTATCCAATAGTTTCCTTTGGATATCCTATGAAGACACATTTCTCCGATTTGGGTTCGAGCTTATCAGGTTGAAGTTTTTTCACATAAGCATCGCAGCCCCAAACTTTTAGAAACGACAACTTTGGTTTCTTTCCAAACCACAGTTCATATGGCGTCGTCTCAACGGATTTTGATGGTGCCCTATTTAACGTGAATGCGGCTGTCTCTAGAGCATATCCCCAAAACGATAGCGGTAAATCAGTAAGAGACATCATAGATCGCACCATATCTAGTAAAGTACGATTACGACGTTCGGACACACCATTACGCTGTGGTGTTCCGGGTGGCGTGAGTTGCGAAACTATTCCACATTGTTTTAAATGTACACCAAACTCGTAACTCAAATATTCTCCTCCACGATCAGATCGTAGGAATTTTATTTTCTTGTTACGATGATTTTCAACTTCACTCTGAAATTCTTTGAACTTTTCAAATGTTTCAGACTTATGTTTCATTAAGTAGATATACCCATATCTGCTTAAGTCATCTGTGAAGGTGAGAAAATAACGATATCCGCCACGAGCCTCAACATTCATCGGACCACATACATCTGTATGTATGATTTCCAATAAATCTGTTGCTCTCTCCATAGTACCGGAGAACGGTGTTTTTGTCATCTTACCCATAAGGCACGGTTCGCAAGTACCAAGTGATTCATAATCAAGTGGTTCCAAAAGCCCATCAGTATGGAGTTTCTTCATGCGCTTTATACCGATATGACCCAAACGGCAGTGCCACAAATAAGTTGCACTATCATTACCAACTCTGCATCTTTTGGTTTCAACACTATGAATATGTGTGTCACTACTATCGAGATTTAATAAGAATAGACCACTCTTTAAGGGTGCATGACCATAAAAGATATTACTCATGTAAATAGAACAACCATTATTCTCTGATTTAAATGAATAACCGTCTCGCATCAAACAAGATCCAGATATAATGTTCATGCTTAACGCTGGCACCAAATAACAATTATTTAGGTCTAATACTAATCCCGAAGGTAGATGTAGAGGTAGCATGCCGACCGCGATCACATCGACTTTGGAACCATTTCCCACGCGCATCATCACCTCGTCCTTAGCCAATCTTCGCTTAATCCGTAGTCCCTGTTTCGAGTTGCAAATATTAGCAACAGAACCAGTATCAAATACCCAGGTGCTACTACGAGCATTAGTAAGGTACACATCAATAACATGTATATCACATATACCTTTGTTCACCTTGCCATCCTTCTTATCCGCCAAATACTTGGGGCAGTTCCGCTTCCAGTGACCAGTCTGCTTGTAGTAGAAGCACTCAGTTTCAGGCTTAGGTCCAGGTTTGGGTTTCTTCTCTTGAGTAGAAACTTGCTTGCTGTTCTTTTTTAAGTTCCCCTTCTTCTTCCCTTTGCCCTTTTTCTTGAAACTAGTGGTCTTGTTGACCATCAACACTTGATGCTCCTTCTTGAATTCTACCTCCGCAGCTTTCAGCATTGCGAAGAGCTCGGGAATAGTCTTATTCATCCCTTGCATATTATAGTTCATCACGAATCTCTTGTAGCTTGGTGGCAGTGATTGGAGAATTTTGTCAATGACACAATCATCTGGAAGATTAACTCCCAATTGAATCAAGTGATTATTATACCCAGACATTTTGAGTATATGCTCACTGACAGAACTGTTCTACTCCATCTTGCAGCTATAGAACTTATTGGAGACTTCATATCTCTCAATCCGGGCATTTGCTTGAAATATTAACTTCAACTCCTGGAATATCTCATATGCTCCATGACGTTCAAAACATCGTTGAAGTCCCGATTCTAAGCCGTAAAGCATGGCACACTGAACTATCGAGTAGTCATCAGCTTTGCTCTGCCAGACGTTCATAACATCTGGTGTTGCTCCAGCAGGAGGCCTAGCACCCAGCGGTGCTTCCAGGACGTAATTCTTCTGTGCAGCAATGAGGATAATCCTCAAGTTATGGACCCAGTCCGTGTAATTGCTACCATCATCTTTCAACTTTGCTTTCTCAAGGAACGCATTAAAATTCAACGGAACAACAGCACGGGCCATCTATCTACAATCAAACATAAACAAGCAAGATACTATCAGGTACTAAGTTTCATGATAAATTTAGGTTCAATTAATCATATTACTTAAAGAACTCCCACTTAGATAGACATCCCTCTAATCCTCTAAGTGATTACGTGATCCAAATCAACTAAACCATGTTCGATCATCACGTGAGATGGAGTAGTTTCATTGGTGAACATCACTATGTTGATCATATCTACTATATGATTCACGCTCGACCTTTCGGTCTCCGTGTTCCGAGGCCATATCTGTATATGCTTGGCTCATCAAGTATAAACTGAGTATTCCGCGTGTGCAACTGTTTTGCACCCGTTGTATTTGAACATAGAGCCTATCACACCCTATCATCACGTGTTGTCTCAGCACGAAGAACTTTCGCAACAGTGCATACTCAGGGAGAACACTTCTTGATAATTAGTGAGAGATCATCTTATAATGCTACCGTCAATCAAAGCAAGATAAGATGCATAAAAGATAAACATCACATGCAATCAATATAAGTGATATGATATGGCCATCATCATCTTGTGCTTGTGATCTCCATCTTCGAAGCACCGTCGTGATCACCATCGTCACCGGCGCGACACCTTGATCTCCATCGTAGCATCGTTGTCGTCTCGCCAATCTTATGCTTCCACGACTATCGCTACCGCTTAGTGATAAAGTAAAGCATTATAGTGCGATTGCATTGCATACAATAAAGCGACAACCATATGGCTCCTGCCAGTTGCCGATAACTCGGTTACAAAACATGATCATCTCATACAATAAAATTTAGCATCATGTCTTGACCATATCACATCACAATATGCCCTGCAAAAACAAGTTAGACGTCCTCTACTTTGTTGCAAGTTTTACGTGGCTGCTACGGGCTTAAGCAAGAACCAATCTTACCTACGCATCAAAACCACAACGATAGTTTGTCAAGTTGGTGCTGTTTTGACCTTCGCAAGGACCGGGCGTAGCCATACTCGGTTCAACTAAAGTTGGAGAAACTGTCACCCGCTAGCCACCTTTGTGCAAAGCACGTCGGGAGAACTGGTCTCGCGTAAGCGTACGCGTAATGTCAGTCCGGGCCGCTTCGTCCAACAATACCGCCGAACCAAAGTATGACATGCTGGTAAGCAGTATGACTTATATCGCCCACAACTCACTTGTGTTCTACTCATGCATATAACATCAACACATAAAACCTAGGCCCTGATACCACTGTTGGGGAACGTAGTAATTTCAAAATTTTCCTACGCACACGCAAGATCATGGTGATGCATAGCAACGAGAGGGGAGAGTGTGATCTACGTACCCTTGTAGACCGACAGCGGAAGCGTTAGCACAAAGCGGTTGATGTAGTCGTACGTCTTCACGGCCCGACCGATCAAGCACCGAAACTACAGCACCTCCGAGTTCTAGCACACGTTCAGCTCGATGATGATCCCCGGACTCCGATCCAACAAAGTGTCGGGGAAGAGTTCCATCAGCACGACAGCATGGTGACGATCTTGATGTACTACCGTCGCAGGGCTTCGCCTAAGCACCGCTACAATATTATCAAGGATTATGGTGGAAGGGGGCACCGCACACGGCTAAGAATATGATCACGTGGATCAACTTGTGTGTCTAGGGGTGCCCCCTGCCCCCGTATATAAAGGAGCAGGGGAAGGTGCGGCCGACTAGGAGGAGGGCGCGCCAGGAGGAGTCCTACTCCCACCGGGAGTAGGATTCCCCCCTTTCCTAGTTGGAATAGGATTCGGGAGGGGGAAAGAGGAGAGAGAGAAGGAAGGGGGGGCGCCTCCCCCCTCTCCTTGTCCTATTCGGACTATGAGGGGGGGAGGGGCGCGTGACCCAGCCCTGGCCACCTCTCCTCTCTTCCACTAAAGCCCACTAAGGCACATATACCTCCCGGGGGGTTCCGGTAACCTCCCGGTACTCCGGTAAAATCCCGATTTCACCCAGAACACTTCCGATATCCAAATATAGGCTTCCAATATATCAATCTTTATGTCTCGACCATTTCGAGACTCCTCGTCATGTCCGTGATCACATCCTGGACTCCGAACAAACTTCGGTACATCAAAATGCATAAACTCATAATATAACTGTCATAAAAACTTTAAGCGTGCGGACCCTACGGGTTCGAGAACAATGTAGACATGACCGAGACACGTCTCCGGTCAATAACCAATAGCGGAACCTGGATGCTCATATTGGCTCCCACATATTCTACGAAGATCTTTATCGGTTAGACCGCATAACAACATACGTTGTTCCGTTTGTCATCGGTATGTTACTTGCCCGAGATTCGATCGTCGGTATCTCAATACCTAGTTCAATCTCGTTACCGGCAAGTCTCTTTACTCATTTCGTAATACATCATCTTGCAACTAACTCATTAGTTGTAATTCTTGCAAGGCTTATGTGATGTGCATTACCGAGAGGGCCCAGAGATACCTCTCCGACAATCGGAGTGACAAATCCTAATCTCGAAATACGCCAACCCAACATGTACCTTTGGAGACACCTGTAGAGCTCCTTTATAATCACCCAGTTACGTTGTGACGTTTGGTAGCACACAAAGTGTTCCTCCGACAAACGGGAGTTGCATAATCTCATAGTCATAGGAACATGTATAAGTCATGAAGAAAGCAATAGCAACATATTAAACGATCGGGTGCTAAGCTAATGGAATGGGTCATGTCAATCACATCATTCTCCTAATGATGTGATCCCATTAATCAAATGACAACATATGTCTATGGTTAGGAAACATAACCATCTTCGATCAACGAGCTAGTCAAGTAGAGGCATACTAGTGACGTTTGGTTTGTCTATGTATTCACACAGGTATTATGTTTCCGGATAATACAATTCTAGCATGAATAATAAACATTTGTCATGATATAAGGAAATAAAATAATAACATTATTATTGCCTCTAGGGCATATTTCCTTCAGTAATGTTAGTAGATATTGATTTTTGGAATAGGAACAATAAAAACAACAAGGTACCAAGTAACAAAAGTGAGCACAAACTGTATTGCAGTGCTTGAAAATGAGGCCTAGGGTTCATACTTTCGCTAGTGCAATCTCTCAACAATGCTAATATAATTGGATCATATAACCATCCCTCAACGTGTGATGAAGAATCACTCCAAATTTCTTATCTAGCGGAGAACATAAGAAGTTATCCTTTCCGATCGATCTATATATCCAAGAGTTCTTACTAAAATAACACCAAGTTATCCTTTCTGATCGATCTATCTAAGAGTTCATACTAAAATAACACCACATGATACACATCAACCAACTCTAATATCACCTAGATACTCCAATATCACCGCAAGTATCCGTGAGTTGATTATGCGATATGCATCAAACAATTTCAGATTCATAATACTCAATCCAACACAAAGAACCTCAAGGAGTGCCTGAAAGGATCGAGAAGAGGTGTCTAGAGGGGGGGGGGGTGATTAGACACTAAGTGCTAAAAGTTGCAGTTTTTAATTTTCTTAAGTTGAAGTGGAGTTTAGGCACAAGTTTAACAAACACAATACATATCAAGTAAGCATGCAAAGAGTATATGAGCAGCGGAAAGTAAAGCATGCAACTTGCAAGAATGTAAGGGGAAGGGTTTGGAATAATCAAACGCAATTGGAGACACAGATGTTTTTGTCATGGTTCCGATAGGTGGTGCTATCGTACATCCATGTTGATGGAGACTTCAAACCACGAAGGGTAGCGGTTGCGCGAGTCCACGGAGGGGTCCACCCATGAAGGGTCCACGAAGAAGCAACCTTGACTATCCCATCATGGCCATCGCCCACGAAGGACTTGCCTCACTAGCGGTAGATCTTCACGAAGTAGGCGATCTCCTTGCTCTTACAAACTCCTTGGTTCAACTCCACAATCTTTGTCGGAGGCTCCCAAGTGACACCTAGCCAATCTAGGAGACACCACTCTCCAAGAAGTAACAAATGGTGTGTTGATGATGAACTCCTTGCTCTTGTGCTTCAAATGATAGTCTCCCCAACACTCAACTCTCTCTCACATGATATGGATTTGGTGGAAAGAAGATTTGAGTGGAAAGCAACTTGGGAAGGCTAGAGATCAAGATTCATATGGTAGGAATGGAATATCTTGGCCTCAACACATGAGTAGGTGGTTCTCTCTCAGAAAATGTGTATTGGAAGTGTAGGTATGTTCTGATGGCTCTCTCCACTAATGAAGAGTGGGTGGGGGGTATATATAGCCTCCACACAAATTCTAACCGTTACACAGAATTTACCAATCTCGGTGAGACCGAATTGAGAAACTCGGTTGGACCGATTTAGAAAATCTAGTGACCGTTAGGATTTTTGGTGGGACCGACTGGATCAACTCGGTGGGACTGATGTGCTAGGGTTAGGGTAAATACAAAACTCGGTTTGACCGATTACTTAAACTCGATGGGACCGATTTGGGTAATAAGTGAAACAGAGAGTTGGCCAAGCAAACTCGGTGGGGCCGATTGCATATCTCGGTGGGACCGAAAGTATTTCAATAGGTAACAGAGAGTTTGCAAGCCCATCTCGGTGGGACCGAGATCCCATCGGTGAGACCGAAATGATTATGGTTTATGGCAGTGGCTATGTCAACTGAACTTGGTGGCTCCGGATAGAAAGAATCGGTGGGGCCGAGTTGGATATTTGGTGTGGGACATATATGGAAGTGAGAAAGTGGTTGAGGGCTTTGGAGCATATCACTAAGCACTTTGAGCAAGCAAGCCATTAAGCAACACCTCATCCCCTCTTGATAGTATTGGCTTTTCCTATAGACTCAATGTGATCTTGGATCAGTAAAATAGAAAATGTGGAGTCTTGATCTTGAAGCTTGAGCCAATCCTTTGTCCTTAGCATCTTGAAGGGGTTCCACATCCTTTAGTCCATGCCACTTAATTTGTTGAACTTGTCTGAAACATACTAGGTAAACGTATTAGTCCAACAAGAGATATGTTGTCATTAATTATCAAAATCACCCAGGGAGCACTTGTGCTTTCAATCTCCCCCTTTTTGGTAATTGATGGTAACATACATCAAAGCTTTAGATAAAGATATAGAGAATAGCAAGTAAAGCTTTGGAAAGACATGTAACAGGCATAGGCTCCCCCTACATGTATGCAATCATGTGAATATGGAATATAGAAGCATGTGAGAGCATAACCATGCTAGAGTAGGCAATGTCTTACATGTATCTTGGCTATATGCATCAGAGAAAAAGATATGAATATGGGAAATGTACCTTCATGCCCATGAGTCCTTCTTGCAAACAGTATGTACATCAACAAGAATTTCTCATAGTCATGACTATGATGCATATACTTACCTTGTGGTCTTGAGTTGGCTAGGATGGGATGAGCCTGCGTAATCAAGGTTAGATGACATAGATGCACCCACTAGCTAGAGCAAACAAAAGAAACCACAAGAGTACCAAGACTGGGATGACATGTAGAGTGAGTACAGAGTACCACGATAGATATTGACATGTCCCCAAAGAGAAAGATATGCAATGAATTTAAGAATTTTCTTTCCCTTGGAAGTCTTGCTCCCCCTGAATCTAGCATGGGATATTAGGAGAAGATAGGGAACAGAAAAACAAAGCTCAAAGAAATAAACACATATGAACATGTCTTTCCCCCTAGAAGACATGTTGCATCTCTCCTCTTGAACATCAAGCATCTAGGATCCTTGAAGATTACTCTTTCCTGGAGTATTCCCCCCCCCTAGAGATCTCTCCCCCTAGAGATATGATTAAGCTTTGATGTGATCTCTCTCTCCCCCTTTGACATCAATTTCCAAGAAGGGTCTTCTGGAATTTGTTGTGAATGGGTTCGGTCCTTGAACCACAGTAGAAAGCATTTAAGGTAAATGTGATGCTTGCAGAGGACAAGATTCATTGAGTGGAGCTGGATCAAGAATAAAGCAGGAATAAATGGCAAAATGTTTTTCCTGTAGTAAAATCGGTGTCACCGAGTTGTATGCTTCGGTTACTCCGATAATCTTCGGCTAGACCGAAGACATGAAACCGGTGGAACCGAGTTCATCATAGAGAGAAACACTTGTCACCTCAGCTCACTAGACAAATAAGATCTCACAAAGATTTGGAATGAATTGGATGCAGAAAATGCAGAACAAAAAGCAAAGAAAAGAGACTAAAGGATCTAGATGAAGTTTTTTTGAAAGGGGAAACAAATATGCATGAGACAAATGCAAGAACACAGAAAAGAACACAAGAGAACTTCATCTAGAGTTGGGCGGTGACAAAGTCACCTATGTTAGAGTATATTGACTTAGGAGTCAAGTGAGATCACTTGATCATAGGTCATACTCATCGTTTAAGCTCAAAATGGGGTTACCATTTTTCGTTTAAGTATCTTGATGTATTCACATCTCGTTGAGCTGCTTTGACTCATGACTTGTAGTAAAGCTTCTCTAAGATGAAATAACATACCTTGGGTGGTGGTGTTGATCTTGATAATGTAGTTGGACTTGTGTGGGTTGCTCGAGGTTGATGTAGCCTATCAAGAGTTGGGAGCGCCCTTTGGATTTTGAGTTCATCTACCTACATGGGTTAGTTTTGGCAAGGAAGAGCACTTGTGTATCCAACATGACAATCATGAAACTCAACATAGAATTTGTCAAAGGATATGTTTGAGAGGTTTCGTGCTTCCTTGTCATCAACCACCATTGTGTACAGACTTGGTGATGTAGAGATTGTTCAAGATGTGAGTGAGTTGCAATCTCATAGAATTAGATTCATCCAAGTTCCTACAAGGGTTAGATAACATGCAAGATGCAAATTTGTCCAAGATATAAGATAATCATCATAAAAAAAATATCAAGGATTAGTCGTAAGCTCAAGTCTTGCATGTATCCAATGGAGTTCCTACTCCAAGTTTGAAGCATCAATGATGTTCAATTCACCTCTTAACCTTCAAAACACTTTCTCATCAAGTGGTTTAGTGAATATATCCGCTAATTGCTTATTGGTGCGAACATGCTTAAGTTTTATGTCACCCTTAGCAACGTGATCTCGAATGAAATGATGACGAACTTCAATATGCTTAGTTCGAGAGTGTTGCACGTGATTGTGAGAAATCTTGATAGCACTTTCTTTGTCACAAAGTAATGGAACATGTTTCACATATATCCCATAATCTTTAAGAGTTTGGGTCATCCAAAGTAATTGAGCACAACATGAACCAGCGGCAATGTATTCTGCTTCAGCGGTGGATAAGGATACTGAGTTTTGTTTCTTGGAAGACCAAGACACAAGAGATCTACCAAGGAATTGACAAGTACCCGAAGTGGACTTTCTATCAACCTTGTCACCGGCATAGTCTGAGTCAGAGTAGCCAAAAAGATCAAAGGAAGCCCTCTTTGGATACCAAATGCCAAAATTTGGTGTATGTATTAAGTATCTCACTATCCTCTTCACGGCCTTAAGATGACATTCCTTAGGAGCAGCTTGATATCGTGCACACATGCACACACTTAGCATGATATCGGGACGTGAAGCACATAGATATAATAATGAACCAATCATAGAGTGATAAACCTTTTGATTAACTGGTTCACCGTCTTTGGTCAAATCAAGATGTTCACTAGTAGGCATGGGTGTAGTCATACCTTTGCATTCTTGCATATTGAACTTCTTGAATAAGTGAAAGATCGTGGATGTCGCCTAGAGGGGGGGTGAATAGGCGTTTTAAAATAATTACGGTTTAGGCTTGAACAAATGCGGAATAAACCTAGCGGTTAATTTGCCAAGCACAAAACCTAAAACAACTAGGCTCACCTATGTGCACCAACAACTTATGCTAAGAAAGATAAGCAACTATGTGATAGCAAGATATATGACAAGAACCAATATGGCTATCACAAAGTAAAGTGCATAAGTAAAGGGCTTGGGTAAGAGATAACCGAGGCACGACGAGACGATGATGTATCCCAAAGTTCACACCTTTGCGGATGCTAATCTCCGTTTGGAGCGGTGTGGAGGCACAATGCTCCCCAAGAAGCCACTAGGGCCACCGTAATCTCCTCACGCTCTCGCACAATGCAAGATGCCGTGATTCCACTAAGGGACCCTTGAGGGTGGTCACCGAACCCGTACAAATGGCAACCCTTGGGGGCGGTCACCGAATCCATACACTTTGGCAACCCTTGGGGGCGGTCACCGGTACCCGTCAAATTGCTCGGGGCGATCTCCACAACCTAATTGGAGACCCCGACGCTTGCCCGGAGCTTTGCAGCACGATGATTGAGCTCCGAACACCAACAACCGTCTAGGGCGCCCAAGCACCCAAGAGGAACAAGCTCAAGGGTACCAAGCACCCAAGAGTAATAAGCTTCTCAACTTGTAACTTCCACGTATCACGTGGAGAACTCAAACCGATGCACCAAATGCAATGGCAAGGGCACACGGAGTGCCCAAGTCCTTCTCTCTCAAATCCCACCGAAGCAACTAATGCTAGGGAGGAAAATGAGAGGAAGAACAAGAAAGAGAACACCAAGAACTCCAAGATCTAGATCCAAGGGGTTCCCCTCACATAGAGGAGAAAGTGATTGGTGGAAATGTGGATCCAGATCTCCTCTCTC
The DNA here is from genome assembly GCF_002162155.2 of Triticum dicoccoides. Classification (NCBI taxonomy): domain Eukaryota; kingdom Viridiplantae; phylum Streptophyta; class Magnoliopsida; order Poales; family Poaceae; genus Triticum; species Triticum dicoccoides. The sequence goes on along the minus strand of NC_041384.1, from coordinate 461,559,241 downwards.
TTTTCCCTCAAAAATTAGCAAGAATCCATGGAGGGATTGTGAGTTAGCAAGCTCGAAGAAGGTCAACAATGGGGGAAGAACACGAGCTCAAAGGATAAGGTTCATTGGGGAAGAAGACCCCCTTTTATAGGAGGGGGAAAATCCAACCGTTATGTGCTCAGCCCGCACACGAGCGGTACTACCGCTCCACGAGCGGTACTACCACTCAGGCAGAAGAAAGAGGGAAAAGGAGCAACAAAACAAGAACCTTGGGGCGGTAGTACCGCAGGAGACAGCGGTACTACCGCTGGGTTAAGCGGTACTACCGCTCCCTTCGGCGGTACTGCCGCGCAGAACGAAGGGGAAAGGGAAAGAGGGAACCGGGCGGTACTACCACAGAGGAAGGGCGGTACTGTCGCTAAGGAGCGGTACTGCTGCAGCGAGGTACCGCACAATCCGACACAGAAAAAGACCCCTCGAATCGTCGCGGTAGGGACGTGGTAAGCCAGCGGTAGTACTGCTGCGGAGTCACCGACGGTACTACCGCTGTGAAGCGGTACTGCCGCTTGTGACCCCTCAGCGGTACTACCACTGGGTACCACGGTACTACCGCTGGGACCCTGACAAAACCACACTCAAGAAAACAAGAACTGCCATAACTTCTACATATGAGCTCCAAATTGAGCAAACTCAAGCTTGTTGGAAACAAGACGACGAGTAGCATCAAAACAGCGACTGGTTATAGTAAGAAGAGGCAGGTGAGGTATGCCAACAAATAGAGGAGGGAAACCTCCAACCGAGAAGAACCGGCAAAACCTCCAACATCAAAAACATCAAAGAAGAAGCATGTGAACTCCGTTTTCGATGAACTCGAGCTTGTCATCAAGATGACCATAAGCTCTAAGACTCTCAAAGAGAACCAAACAAGAACCAAGAAAGATGATGCAAGGATGCAATGGTTTGAGCTCTCAATGAACGATACGATCAAGATACTCATCGAGAGCCCCCCTTGATAGTACGGCAATCGATCCTATAACCCGGTCTCCCAACTACCATCATGAGACCGATAAAATAGAAAACCTATCAAGGGCAAACCTTTGCCTTGCACATGGTCCACTTGAGCTAGATGATGATGATCTTGACTTCCTCAAGTTGGACCACCTTTCTTGATTGTGTTGGCTCCATGAAGACTAGTTGATTGCTCCCCCATACTCCACTATGGGTGAGCCACTCTTCCACACATCTTCACATGTCCATTGTCACCACAATGGACGGAAAGCTTCAAGCATTTGATCTCTTCGTGATGCTCCACTTAAACTTGCACACCGCAACCTTTCTTGATTGTGTTGACTCGATGAAGACTAGTTGGTTGCTCCCCCATACTCCACTATGGGTGAGCCACTCTTCCGCACATCTTCACAAGTCCATTGTCACCACAAAGGACGGCAAGCTTCAAGCATTTGATCTCTTTGTGATGCTCCACTTGAACTTGCACACCGCAACCTAACCCCACAAAGAACCCTCACAAAGACCATGGGTTAGTACACAAAGCGTAATTGACAATGCTTACCATACCATGGGATCACTTGATCCCTCTCGGTACATCTTCTATGCTTTGTGGGTTGATCAACTTGATTCACTCTTTGACTTAGTCTTGATCAACCTCTCACAAGACCAATCTTTAGGTAATTCCTTGAATAGCACCTTGGTCGACACAAACTCTCCTTGAAACCAACACATGTACTCCAAGAAAAGCCTATGGACAAAACCTTCAAATATAACTCAAGGCAACCATTAGTCCATAGAGATTGTCATCAATTACCAAAACCAAACATGGGGGCACCGCATGTTCTTTCAATAATTTGTTGGTGTACTTCGTTTGAGAGACAAATGTGCCTTCCTTAGTTTGCTTGATTTGCAAACCAAGAAAGAATTTGAGTTCACTCATCATAGACATCTCAAACTTCTCCGACATTAGCTTCCCAAACTTTTCACTAAAATGAGGGTTAGTTGATCCAAATATAATATCATCAACATTAATTTGGCAACAAATAGTTCTCCATTAACCCTTTTAGTAAAAAGAGTGGAATCTATTTTTCCAATTTCAAAGCCTTTTTCAATAAGGAACTTGGTCAAGCATTTATACCATGCTCTAGGAGATTGTTTAAGACCATAAAGGGCTTTGCGAAGTTTGTAGACATGATTAGGTTTCTTAGGATTAACAAATCCGGGAGGTTGCTTAACATAAACTTCCTCCTCAATTTCACCATTTAGAAAAGCACTTTTAATGTCCATTTGGTACAAAGTGATATCATGGTGATTAGCATAAGCAAGTAAGATGTGAATGGACTCAAGTCTAGCAATGGGAGCATATGTCTCACCATAGTCCATACCTTCGACTTGTGTGTAGCCTTGGGCGATGAGACATGCTTTGTTGTGAACCACTTGTCCATCTTCATCTTGCTTGTTGCGAAACACCCATTTGGTACCGATGATGTTGTGGTTGTTGTTGGGCTTTTCAACCAATGTCCACACTTGATTTCTCTCAAAGTTGTGTAGCTCTTCATGCATAGTGTTTATCCAATTCGGATCTTCCAATGCTTCTTCAACCTTCATAGGTTCAATGCAAGAGATGAATGAATAGTGTTCACAAAAGTTAACTAAACGACTTTTTGAGCGAGTGATTCTCCCAGTTTGGATATCATTGTAGATTTGCTCCATGGGATGATCTTTAGCAATTCTTGCTCGAACTCGTGAAATCTTTTGCTTGGGTCTTGGTTGAACATCTTCTTCATCTCGTTCTTCTTCTTGGCCTTCTTCATTGTTAGCGTTGTCGTTCTCTTGTCGTGGTGGAGAAGGAGGTTGTTGACGTTCATCTTGGTGCACTTCCTCCTTTTCTTCATCTTGGTGTGTCCCACTCATGGATGCTCCCATATCAACTCTTCGTTCACCTTTGTCGTGAGGTAGAAGCTTCCACTTGGACGGATGAGGCACTCTCCTTTATCTCCGTTGGACAAATCTTGCCAATAGAGAAGTCTTGAATTGCTTCCGAGGGATCTTTATCTCCTACATCAATTGGTAATTGCTCTACTTGCGAGCCGTTAGATTCATCAAACTTCACATCTACCATTTCTTCAACCTTTTGGGTGAAATTGTTGTAGACACGGTATGTGTGAGAGTTTGAGCCATAACCAAGTAGGAAACCTTCATGAGACTTAGGGGCAAATTTAGAACGACGATGCTTATCAAGAATGTAACACTTTGAGCCGAATACTCGAAAGTATCCAACTTGGGGTTTGTTACCGGTGAGGAGCTCGTATGCCGTCTTGCCGTGTAGCTTGTGAAGATACAAGCGATTTGTTGCATGACAAGCTGTCTCAACCGCTTCCGCCCAAAAGTGTTTTGGTGTCTTGTACTCATCAAGCATCGTTCTTGCCATCTCGATAAGAGTCCGGTTCTTCCTCTCAACAACTCCATTTTGCTGAGGTGTGTACATAGCCGAGAACTCATGTGCGATCCCTTCTTCGTCAAGAAAGGTGTCTACATTTGCGTTCTTGAACTCCGTTCCGTTGTCGCTCCGAACCTTCTTGATCTTCACGTCAAATTGATTTTGGGCCTTCCTAGCAAAGTTCTTGAAGATCTTTTGGACCTGCGATTTGTTATCAAGAAAGAACACCCACGTAAATCTTGAAAAATCATCAACTATGACTAGACCAAATGAGTTACCACCAAGACTCTTGTAGGCATTTGGACCAAAGAGATCCATGTGAAGTAGCTCGAGTGGTCTTCTTGTGGTCATGATGTTCTTAGCGCGATGACTTCCTCCAACTTGTTTCCCTGCTTGACAAGCACTACAAAGTCTATCCTTGTCAAATATGACATCGTTAACGCCCAGGATATGCTTTTCTTTAATGAGTTTGTCAAGGTTTCACATGCCCACATGGCCTAGCCTTCTATGCCACAACCAGACTTTAGTAGATTTAGCAATTAAGCAAGTTCTAGGTTGAGCCTTTTTAGTGAAATCAACAATGTAAAGATCTCCTCTATGTATACCGGTAAAGACCATTTTATGATTATCTCTACAAAACACTTGGCAGTCTATTTCAGTAAATAGGACATTGAAACCAAAATCAGCAAGTCTAGATACTGAAAGTAAGTTGTAGCCAAGAGATTCAACGAGCATGACATTTTGTATGGAGCTATCATGTGAGATGGCCACCTTACCAAGGCCAACCACCTTACCCTTTGAATTATCACCAAAAGTGACATGCTTTCGAGGGCCGTCGTTTCCAGCAAGCTCACGGAACATGTCTTTATCTCCGGTCATATGATCAGTACATCCACTATTAAGGACCCATTCCTTTCCTCCAGCCATGTAGCCGCGAAGATTTTCCATAAGACCAAAGTGTCTCATCGCATCATCGAGATCATAGTCACTATCATCATCATCCTCATCAGAGTATCCATGTTCAACATCATCTTGTGATTGATCAATTCCTAGAGAGGGTAATTCATTAGATAAATGATCATTTCTATAGTTATCTTTATGAATTCTAATAGCTCTGGAAATGATATTGCTAATGATTCCAACATCTGCTTTGGCACTCGTAAGATTAGTAAGCTCAAATAAGCAGTCACCAAATTTGGGATCATTGGAACTCATCTTAATCAAGGCAATAGACTTATGGAGGATTTCATCTAGATCTTTCAAGGGATAATTTGGAAAGAGTTCCTCAGGAAATTTCCATATGGTGTAGGCACACTTAAGAGTAGGCAAACATCCAATCAAGTTTCTAGGCAAGCCTCTAGTGATAAGATTAACAGTTCTAAGATTGCGAATCATGTCAATTGACTCATAAAGGGTAGGATGCATGGGATCAACATGAGGAGCACAAGGACTAGCAATATACTTTTTCAAGTGATATTCATTAAAAATCTCAAGCATTTCATTTTTCCACTCATGAAAATATTCTCCATCAATAATAGGCACTCTACGTCTAAGACTCCCCAAAGTAGACATATCCATCTTCCTCCAAAGGTGTTTCAACCAAGGCAATGGAGACCAATGCTCTGATACCAATTGAAAGGATCGAGAAGAGGTGTCTAGAGGAGGGGTGATTAGACACTAAGTGCTAAAAGTTGCAGTTTTTAATTTTCTTAAGTTGAAGTGGAGTTTAGGCACAAGTTTAACAAACACAATACATATCAAGTAAGCATACAAAGAGTATATGAGCAGCGGAAAGTAAAGCATGCAACTTGCAAGAATGTAAGGGGAAGGGTTTGGAATAATCAAACACAATTGGAGACACGGATGTTTTTGTCATGGTTCCAATAGGTGGTGCTATCATACATCCATGTTGATGGAGACTTCAACCCACGAAGGGTAATGGTTGCGCGAGTCCATGGAGGGCTCCACCCACGAAGGGTCCACGAAGAAGCAACCTTGTCTATCCCATCATGGCCATCTCCCACGAAGGACTTGCCTCACTAGCGGTAGATCTTCACGAAGTAGGCGATCTCCTTGCCCTTACAAACTCCTTGGTTCAACTCCACAATCTTTGTTGGAGGCTCCCAAGTGACACCTAGCCAATCTAGGAGACACCACTCTCCAAGAAGTAACAAATGGTGTGTTGATGATGAACTCCTTGCTCTTGTGCTTCAAATGATAGTCTCCCCAACACTCAACTCTCTCTCACATGATATGGATTTGGTGGAAAGAAGATTTGAGTGGAAAGCAACTTGGGAAGGCTAGAGATCAAGATTCATATGGTAGGAATGGAATATCTTGGCCTCAACACATGAGTAGGTGGTTCTCTCTCAGAAAATGTGTATTGGAAGTGTAGGTATGTTCTGATGGATCTCTCCACTAATGAAGAGTGGGTGGAGGGGTATATATAGCCTCCACACAAATTCGAACGGTTACACATAATTTACCAATCTCGGTGAGACCGAATTGAGAAACTCGGTTGGACCGATTTAGAAAATCTAGTGACCGTTAGGATTTTCGGTAGGACCAACTGGATCAACTCGGTGGGACCGATGTGCTAGGGTTAGGGTAAATCCAAAACTCGGTTTGACCGATTACTTAAACTTGGTGGGACCGATTTGGGTAATAAGTGAAACAGAGAGTTGGCCAAGCAAACTCGGTGGGGCAGGTTGCATATCTCGGTGGGACCGAAAGTATTGCAATAGGTAACAGAGAGTTTGCAAGCCCATCTCGGTGGGACCGAGATCCCATCGGTGAGATCGAACTGATTAAGGTTTCTGGCAGTGGCTATGTCAACTGAACTCGGTGGCTCGGGATAGAAAGAATTGGTGGGGCCGAGTTGGATATTTGGTGTGGGACATATATGGAAGTGAGAAAGTGGTTGAGGGCTTTGGAGCATATCACTAAGCACTTTGAGCAAGCAAGCCATTAAGCAACACCTCATCCCCTCTTGATAGTATTGGCTTTTCCTATAGACTCAATGTGATCTTGGATCACTAAAATAGAAAATGTAGAGTCTTTATCTTGAAGCTTGAGCCAATCCTTTGTCCTTAGCATCTTGAAGGGGTTCCACATCCTTTAGTCCATGCCACTTAATTTGTTGAACTTGTCTGAAACATACTAGGTAAACGTATTAGTCCAACAAGAGATATGTTGTCATTAATTATCAAAATCACCCAGGGAGCACTTGTGCTTTCAGTGCCCCAAGATTTCTACTAGAGAAACAAGGACAAAAATGTGCATCAACCACTATGCATAGATTACCATAATGTCACCTCGGGAATCCATGAGTTCAGTGCCAAAACATATATCAAGTGAGTCAATATGATACCCCATTGTTACCACGAGTATTCATAGCAAGACATACATCGAGTGCTATCAAATCCATAAAAGTATTCAATCCAATAATAACGAAATCTCAAAGGTAAAACTCAATTCATCACAACAAGATAGAGAGGGAGAAACACCATATGTGACGCCCCCGATTCAATCGTACACTAATCATACACGCAAACGTGTACGATCAAGATCAGGGACTCATGGGAAGATATCACAACACAACTCTACAAATAAAATAAGTCATACAAGCATCATATTACAAGCCAAGGGCCTCGAGGGCTCGAATACAAGAGCTCGATCATAGACGAGTTAGCGGAAGCAACAATATCTGAGGACGGACATAAGTTAAACAAGTTTGCCTTAAGAAGGCTAGCACAAACTGGGATACAGATCGAAGGAGGCGCAAGCCTCCTGCCTGGGATCCTCCTAAACTACTCCTGGTCATCGACAGCGGGCTGCACGTAGTATTAGGCACCTCTCGAGTAGTAGTAGTCGTCGTCAACGGTGGCGTCTGGCTCCTGGGCTCCAACGTCTGGTCGCAGCAATCGGGTATAGAAAGGGGGAAAAGAGGGAGCAAAGCAACCGTGAGTACTCATCCAAAGTACTTGCAAGCAAGGAGCTACACTACATATGTATGCATTGGTATCAAATGGAATAAGGGTATCATATGTGGACTGAACTGCAGAATGCCGGAATAAGAGGGGGATAGCTAGTCCTTTCGAAGACTACGCTTTTGGTAACCTCCATCTTGCAGCAGGAGAAGAGAGTAGATGGTAAGTTCACCAAGTAGCATCGTGTAGCATAATCCTAACCGATGATCCTCCCCTTGTCGCCCTGTGAGAGAGCGATCACCAGTTGTATCTGGCACTTGGAAGGGTGTGTTTTATTAAGTATCCGGTTCTAGTTTTCATAAGGTCAAGGTAAAACTCCAAGTCGTCCTGTTACCGAAGATCATAGCTATTCGAATAGATTAACTTCCCTGCAGGGGTGCACCACATTTCCCAACACGCTTGATCCCGTTTGTCCGGACACACTTTTCAAGGTCATTCCCGGCCTCGGAAGATCAACACGTCGCAGCCCTACCTAGGCACAACAGAGAGGTCAGCACGCCGGTCTAAATCCTATGGCGCAGGGGTCTGGGCCCATCGCCCATTGCACACCTACACGGTGCATACGCGGCCGGTGAGCATACCTAGCCTCCCTTATACAAGGGTAGGCGTTCCAGTCCAACTCGGCGCGCGTCGCTCAGTCGCTGACATCACGAAGGCTTCGGCTGATACCATGACGTCGAGTGCCCATAACTGTCTCCGCGTAGATGGTTAGTGCGTATAGGCCAGTAGCCAGACTCAGATCAAATACCAAGATCTCGTTAAGCATGTTAAGTATCTGCGAACGCCGACGAGGGCCAGGCCCACCTCTCTCCTAGGTGGTCTCAACCTGCCCTGTCGCTCCGCCACAAAGTAACAATCGGGGGCCGTCGGGAACCCAGGCCCACCTCTACCGGGATGGAGCCACCTGCCCCTTTAGCCCCCATCTCCGAACAGTATCATAAGTAATGTAACAGTATAAGTATATATCATATGCCCGTGATCACCTCCCGAGTGATCACTGCCTAGTAGTATAGCATGGCAGACAGACAAGAGTGTAGGGCCACTGATGGAACACTAGCATCCTATACTAAGCATTTAGGATTGCAGGTAAAGGTAACAACAGTACTAGCAAGGACAGGCTATGCATCAAGATAGGATTAACGGAAAGCAGTAACATGCTACACTACTCTAATGCAAGCAGCAGAGAGAAGAATAGGTGATATCTGGTGATCAAAGGGGGGGCTTGCCTGGTTGCTCTAGCAAGAGAGAGGGGTCGTCAACACCGTAGTCGAACTTGGGGTCGCCGGCAGTCTCGGGGTCTACCAGAAAGAAGTAACAGAGGGGAACACAATAAATAACAAAGAAATCAAAGCAACAAACGGCATAACATAGCAATACGCGGTGCTAGGTGTGCCCTAACACAGTACTAGGTGATACTGAGAAAGGGGGGAAACATCCGGGAAAGGATTCCCGGTGTTTCGTGTTTTCGGACAGATGAACCGAAGGGGGTAAGTTGCAAGTTCGATAGGTTAGGGATGTGTGGCGGACGAACGGGCTGCGCATCCGGATTTGTCTCGTCGTTCTGAGCAACTTTCGTGTAGAAAGTATTTTCATCTGAGCTACGGTTTATTTTATATGATTTTCTTAAGTTTTAAATCATTTTAGAATTTATTTAGTTAATTTAATTCAACATTATCCAGAATAGTGCACGCTGACGTCAGCATGACGTCAGCAGTCAACAGAGATGTTGACTGGTCAAACTGACGTGTGGGTCCAATGGGACCCACCTGTCATTCCCTGTTTAGATTAATTAGGAATGAGCTAAACTAATTACTGTTTAATTAAACTACTAGTTAATTAGATTAATTAAATAGGATTAATTCACTTAATTAATTAATTAATTAATAATTTATTTTATTTATTCATTTTTATTTTTATTTATTTACTTATTTATTTATTTTCTTTAATCCTTTTTTTAAACGTTCAGGGGGCGTGGGGCCCCTGTGTCATAGGCAAGGGGGGTCCTAGCGGGCATGGGCGCGCGGGCTAACGGGCATGGGGGTGCCAGGGCAGATCCCCATGAGCGTGCCAGCGCCGGTGCGGTGACCCAGGGGCGTCGCGGAGGATGAGGCCGGGCGGGCGACGGCAGTGGCCCAGGCGAGCCGGCGCAAGAGGCGAGGCCCGCAGCAGGGGGAGTCACGGGAGGCGGCGGTCGGTGCGGGCAGCACTGCGGGGCCGTGCGAAGCTGGGCGAGCTACAGAGGAGGGGCAATCGACGAGCGGCAGCCAGCGCAAGTGGGGAGGCGCGAGCGGGGGGAGCACGAGCTCGGGCGCGTCGGCGTTGGCACCCTACGGCGAAGTAGTGGGTAGGAGGGAGGGAAGGCGACAGAGGGCCTCACGTTGCTGCTGTAGGGCATTTGGCAGCGAGCTCGAGGATGGCCGGTGACGGGGACGACGGAGAAGCTGCGGGGCGGAGATGGCAGCCCACAGGCGCGAGCGTGCTCGCCGGGGTCGCGGGGAGCCGTGATGGACGCGACCGAGACGACGAGGCACCGTCACGGCAGTGGTGGCGGAGGCGAGCACCGGTTGACGAGGGGACTCCGACGTGGGGAGCAAGGCGAGGGGAGGCCGGATCCGCGACGGGGCCTCCGGGATCCGTCCATCTCCGGCGAGGAGGCGGCTTGGCGCGGTCGACGCGGGCTCCGGGCGACGACAGACGACATCGGGCGGGTGCAGGGCGAGCGGCGGTGTCGAGGGACGAGCAGGGCGATGCGGGATCGGGGTCGGGGTCGTTGCCCCCGATCCAGATCGAGGAAGCAGAGGGAGGCGTGCGGGGAAATGAGTGGGGGGAGTGGGGGCGTCGGTCGTCTAGGGTTAGGTCGGGCGGCGACTGGGCCGACTGGACCGGCCTAGTGGGTCTAGAGGCCAGCTGGGCCGTGGCCCAGTGGGGGGGGGGGGTTCTTCTATTTCCCTTTTTTGTTAGTTTTGTTTTCTGTTTTTTTATACTTTGCTTTCTTTTAGTTTCCTTTTATTTTAGTTTTAGTAAATTACCAAAGTGGCACCTAAATAGGATTTTACAAATTATGCCACTGCCACAATAGTTTAATACTTATAACAATTTACTTTTGAAAATGTTTATTATTTTTAAAGCATTAAAATAATTGTTTTTGCTACTCTTTTATTCATTTAAGAGTATTTAAACATTTTATAAAAGTGTGGTTTCTCCACCATAATTACCTATGCATTATTTGGCTCACTCCGAACATTTTAGTTTTAATATTTGAAAACTTTTATTGTTTGCTTGATTTTGAATTTGAATTCAAACCGGTTTCGACCTAACGCGAGATTAGCAATAGTAATCGAGGTGACGTGGCATCATTAGCAAAGGTTTAATGTAGCTTGATTATCCGGGCGTCACAATTCTCCTCCACTACAAGAAATCTCGTCCCGAGATTTAAGACGGAAGTAAAGGGGGGAGGTTCGGGTTACGAAATTCTAGGGAGTGTTCTTGGTCTTGGTTGTTCTTGTCTAAGAGGTTGATCCATTACATTGATGTCTTCATTTTGCTGTTTCAGGTCATCATGAAGTTGTCGTCCTTTCTTCGAGAACTCCATCGTACTTACTAATAGGTAAGGGGCAGTTTTTCAACAATTGAATGTTATAAGGTAAAATCATCTGGGGGGGTATCCCAAGAATGATCGTAAGAGTATCTCTCGAGTTGAACAAATGAAACACATCGAGAGCAAAGTAAGAAGGTACCGTAAGAAGATTGAAGCGGATAGACAATCGTCGTTGCCTGAAACAAGGCGACGGGTATAGGTAATGTGTTTGATAGCATAATTGATGATCACACGGAAGGTGGCTCGTGAATTACATATGAGACCACGCGCGAGGAATAACTCTGGGAATAGGGGGTGTACATGAGAGTCAGGTTTCGATCCTGTGGAACTGTGGGTTATGGGCCCACCATGTGGTTCAAAAGTAGGATGGACGGTGACGCCTTGTATGACCATGTAGGCAACACATGTCAGCAGATAGCCTGTCAGTTATGTCGGCAACAACATCGGTACCAAGGGCGAGGGACAAAGAGAACCATCTTCCTACTCGTTGAAACAAGGCGGACCTGTAGGCAAAGTTCTTGTCCATCGGTGGCTACCGAAATGTCATCAACAATAGTAACAGGGTCGTGTTGACAGAATTGTACACCGAGATGTTTACATAAGCAGGAGAATATTACTGCTTAGATCTTATGGATCACAACCAACGTTAAACCAACCAATGGAAAAGAAAATATGATTATCAGATTAAACAGAACAATGGAAAGGAAAATGTGTTTTAACACATATTTCAAGGGTATATCCTTCCCAAGGACAAGCAGAGCATGATATCCATGACAGGATATAATGTAGAAAACTCTTTAGGTAAGCGGGAGAGAAATTTCATGACATTACCCATGCAATGGTGTTTGGATAATTGAGCAAGAAACATTTAGCATTGGGCTTCAAATGTTCTTGTTGAAAATCGGAGTACCACATACATGCTTCGAGATAGCATTGACATGGTCTTCGAGCAAGGTCGGACTTTGGATACACAAAGGATCCATCAGGATCAACTCACAGAATAAGTCTTACAACTTCCTCATGGAAGAATGGCCAACCTTGCTGAAAAGGAATCTATAACAATAGGACCTCCGGCCGGGTGTGCTAAGCACGACATCCTGGATATAAAAGATGGTAATACTCCAAGGTAAAGAAGAACAAATGTTGGATAGCAAGGAACTCAAGGTATAGCACAGAACATGAACAAGTTTGTGTTGGAGGGAAGGCAATAAAGTTGTCGATGATACCACAATTCATCGAGGGGCAAGGGTTGTATTTCTCATCATGACTTTGATTGATATCCTAGAAGAGCTCATAAGATTGATGATGATCACGACACAATTGTTGAGAGATTTCATGAAGATGTAATCCATCGGCGATGACATCAAGTCAAAAAAACAATGAAGCGAAAGGTTATTGGAACCACGGGTACGGCACAAACTCGAAACCAAGCTTGTGGTTTAAGGATAAATGATATGATGAGGAAAATCGACGTAAGCTTAGCTCATCATCAAAAATTGTGCTCCGAGAAGAAGGACGAGGTAGCACAGTTAAAATCATCACAATAATGATATAGCCAAATAGGGTAGGAAGGACATAATCGGGTACAATCTCGTAAGCAAAGAAGACTTATAATAGTTGTTGAACCATAGTGTGGAGTCGGTTCAGTTATCGGTCTTTGAGTGTTTAATAACTCAGAGCCTGTGAAAAATTGGAATCAGTGAGAATGTAGTACTTGGTGAAGAACTCATAAGAGGTTAGGTAGTACTTGATATTATCGAGTTACCATGGTGTAATACTTGACGGAAGATGAAAGTAAAGGTTGGACTGGTGTATTGATCCACAGAAGACAAGTGCTTAAACTTGCCCGTGAGATGGGGTCAAAGAATATCATATGGTCGAAACCACGATTGCAAAAGGCCGGATCCTAGATATAAGAACTTATACCAAGGGGAAAAAATTAATTTAAGAGAAGCTTTAATGATAAGATCTACATTGGGTCCATGGGCATGAACACAAAGTTCAAGGTCGACTCCCACTTCTTCAATGCATAAGCTTTCATTCACTGCTCTAGATAAAAATGATTTCAGGGTCAAAACCTACCTGGTGAATTACTAGAGGAGTATGACCCGTGAAAACTTTCGGGTTCACACAGATTAAGAAAGGCATAGGTTCAACCCGTCAGGGTATCGTGGAAACATATACGACAAACTTCAATCGTGAATACCACCAGCTCGAAAACAGAGCATGGTTGAGAAAATAGAGGATACAATTTACCAAAATCATTATGTATCCGAGGAAAGGCTCACAAGCTTATAGAATATGAAGGACGCTGTCGAATAAAATCCAAGAAAGGATCTCGTGGTCCACCAGGGGTCTGATGTGAGCATCAGTACTCAACCAGAGGAAGAAGGAATGCAAAGATATCAGTTTATGGAACAACTGACTAATCCAAGCTCAAATGCAAAGGAGTTATGACTTCCAAATTAAGGTCTCAGAAACAAACGCTCTGAGTAAGGATGGATAAGTTGAGTAGACTTAGGGGCACAATCGACGGCAATTTGTTTGGTCGAGAACCAGCTCAGGTTCAAAATGACGTCTGAGCCGGAAAGATAATTTAGAAGGGTCGATTGATGATTGTGTGCATTCGCACACATGTTGAATCAATAGGATCAAAATGACAGTCTCAAAAGATACTAGTGAATATTGCTAGTGATATGGGAGCACCCATAATGTAAGCATACATGTATTTGTAGAGCAATAGTTTGAAGAGGATGTTCAGGAGGTCGGGTAGTATTTTAGAGTATCTTATGAAACATACGAACAACTAGGGATGAACGGATACTCGATAAGTGCGAGAATTATCCATAGGGGTATTCAGGTGACAAAGAACAGCAAGGCAGTAAGCTTAATGGATTTTTGGAACAACGGAGAGCAATTTAGGGCATCTCGTAATAACAAGAGCAACTGAGAATGAAGGTATGAACGACAATTGTAGGTAGTTATCCATAAGGGTATACCGGTGGTAGGGGATTGTAAAGTCGGTGGGCACAAGGGTCTCGGGAAAACCTCGGAGAGTATCTTCGGAATCTTCTGGTGCAGCAAGCGATCAACTAGAGTGAGGGGCTCTTCGGGAGAAAGTATTTACGAGAACCTAAAGTTAGTCCTTTTAGCAAAATCATTTAACCCGAATAGGGGAGAGATTAGAGTCCCAGAGTACAGGTCGAGGAATAAAAGATCTTAATACCACCCAATGGCAACGTGGGCCCATAAGGCACACAGCCATGTTAGTAAAAGTTTCGTCATGTCTAAACTCGACTTCGGCCAAGGAGTGTGGAAGGGGGATTCCTATAGGCAGTCGGCTCTAATACCAACTTGTGACGCCCCCGATTCAGTCGTACACTAATCATACACGCAAATATGTACGATCAAGATCAGGGACTCACGGGAAGATATCACAACACAACTCTACAAATAAAATAAGTCATACAAGCATCATATTACAAGCCAGGGGCCTCGAGGGCTCGAATACAAGAGCTCGATCATAGACGAGTCAGCGGAAGCAACAATATCTGAGGACGGACATAAGTTAAACAAGTTTGCCTTAAGAAGGCTAGCACAAACTGGGATACAGATCGAAAGAGGCGCAGGCCTCCTGCCTGGGATCCTCCTAAACTACTCCTGGTCGTCGACAGCGGGCTGCACGTAGTATTAGGCACCTCCCGAGTAGTAGTAGTCGTCATCGACGGTGGCGTCTGGCTCCTGGGCTCCAACGTCTGGTCGCAACAATCGGGTATAGAAAGGGGGAAAAGAGGGAGCAAAGCAACCGTGAGTACTCATCCAAAGTACTCGCAAGCAAGGAGCTACACTACATATGTATGCATTGGTATCAAATGGAATAAGGGTATCATATGTGGACTAAACTGTAGAATGCCGGAATAAGAGGGGGATAGCTAGTCCTTTCGAAGACTACGCTTCTAGTAACCTCCATCTTGTAGCAGGAGAAGAGAGTAGATGGTAAGTTCACCAAGTAGCATCATGTAGCATAATCCTAACCGATGATCCTCCCCTCGTCGCCCTATGAGAGAGCGATCACCGGTTGTATCTGGCACTTGGAAGGGTGTGTTTTATTAAGTATCTGGTTCTAGTTGTCATAAGGTCAAGGTACAACTCCAAGTCTTCCTGTTACCGAAGATCACGGCTATTCGAATAGATTAACTTCCCTGCAGGGGTGCACCACATTTCCCAACACGCTCGACCCCCTTTGTCCGGACACACTTTTCTGGGTCATGCCCGGCCTCGGAAGATCAACACGTCGCAGCCCTACCTAGGCACAACAGAGAGGTCAACACGCCGGTCTAAATCCTATGGCGCAGGGGTCTGGGCCCATCACCCATTGCACACCTGCACGTTGCGTACGCGGTCGGTGAGCAGACCTAGCCTCCCTTATACAAGGGTAGGCGTTCCAGTCCAACCCGGCGCGCGCTGCTTAGTCGCTGACGTCACGAAGGCTTCGGCTAATACCACGGCGTCGAGTGCCCATAACTGTCCCCGCGTAGATGGTTAGTGCGTATAGGCCAGTATCCAGACTCATATCAAATACCAAGATCTCGTTAAGCATGTTAAGTATCCGCGAACGCCGACCAGGGCCAGGCCCACCTCTCTCCTAGGTGGTCTCAACCTGATCTGTCGCTCCGCCTCAAAGTAACAATCGGGGGTAGTCGGGAACCCAGGCCCACCTCTATCGGGATGGAGCCACGTGCCCCTTTAGCCCCCATCTCCAAACAATATCATAAGTAATGTAATAGTATAAGTATATATCATATGCCCGTGATCACCTCCCGAGTAATCACGGCCCAGTAGTATAGCATGGCAGACAGACAAGAGTGTAGGGCCACTGATGGAACACTAGCATCCTATACTAAGCATTTAGGATTGCAGGTAAAGGTAACAACAGTAGTAGCAAGGACAGGCTATGCATCAAGATAGGATTAACGGAAAGCAGTAACATGCTACACTACTCTAATGCAAGCAGTAGAGAGAAGAATAGGCGATATCTGGTGATCAAAGGGGGGGCTTGCCTGGTTGCTCTGGCAAGAGTGAGGGGTCATCGACACCGTAGTCGAACTGGGGGTCGCCGGCAGTCCCGGGGTCTACCGGAAAGAAGTAACGGAGGGGGAACACAATAAATAACAAAGCAATCAAAGCAACACAAGGCATAACATAGCAATACACGATGCTAGGTGTGCCCTAACACAGTACTAGGTGATACCGGGAAAGGGGGGAAACATCCGAGAAATGATTCCCGGTGTTTTGTGTTTTCGGACAGATGAACCGGAGGGGTAAAGTTGCGAGTTCGATAGGTTAGGGATGTGTTGCGGACGAACGGGCTGTGCATCCGGATTCGTCTCGTCGTTTTGAGCAACTTTCGTGTAGAAAGTATTTTCATCTGAGCTACGGTTTATTTTAAATGATTTTCTTAAGTTTTAAGTCATTTTAGAATTTATTTAATTAATTTAGTTCAACATTATCCAGAATAGTGCACGCTGACGTCAGCAGTCAACAGAGATGTTGACTGGTCAAACTGACGTGTGGGTCCAATGGGACCCACCTGTCATTCCCTGTTTAGATTAATTAGGAATGAGGTAAACTAATTACTGTTTAATTAAACTACTAGTTAATTAGATTAATTAAACATGATTAATTAACATAATTAATTCATTAATTAATTAATAATTTATTTTATTTATTCATTTTTATTTTTATTTATTTTCTTTAATCCTTTTTTAAACATTCAGGGGGCGTGGGGCCCTTGTGTCATAGGCAAGGGGGGTCCTAGCGGGCATGGGCACGTGGGCTAACGGGCATGGGGGTGCCAGGGCAGAGCCCCGTGAGCGCGCCAGCGCCGGTGCGGTGACCCAGGGGCGCCGCGGCGGATGAGGCCGGGCGGGCGAC